>NC_066884.1:26011241-26120150 GCF_022985175.1 Labeo rohita | reverse complement strand
TTATTCAGTTAGTATCGTGATATTTTAGTCAGGTATCGTATCGAAGTCAAAATTTTGGCATCGTGACAACACTAATGTGAACACAGGTCTTTATTACTTGGGAATTTTCAGAGATTCTTTCTGCATGTTGCATCGTTACGCCAGTAAGTGGCAACAAACTACTTTAAGTAATTGAATTACTCAAATGATTCGTTCAAAACACCGATTCGCCACTGTGTCGCTGGACACGCGACGGTTAATCTTCTGTTTTGTGTTTTCTGTTTCTGTTTTAATTGATGGAGACAAAGGAACTGGCATTACTTGGTCTGAAATGTAAGTTATTTATTACCTCATGTTAATTAATAGTTACTCAGCAGTATCAGCGTGTCAGGCTTGTCTGGCCGCGTTCCTGAAGTCGATTAATATAGTGAATAACATTTTGAGCAGTTCATGGTTGTCACGCTCAGACGAAGCACACGAACAACGACGTAAATAAACGAAACACACGCTATATATACACACAGACTGATTACAAACACAGGTGTAGACAATGAGGGAGAAACCAAAACACACAGAACTGCAGGGGAGATGATGGGAGAAACCAACTAGAAAGTCCAGGGGTGTGACATTACCTCCCCCTCCCGGAAGGCGCATCCTCGCGCTGACAAACAGGGACAACAAGATGTACAGAGTCTTAGGAGGGGGCTTCGGTGGAGGACGGACTCCCGGGAGGAGGGCAAAAGATGGAGTCCAGGGTGATGACGGGATATTCCATGGAGGTGATGGAGGGAGGAGCCAAGGAGGTGACAGGAGGGGGCTGGAGCAGGAGGAGCCAGGTGAGACCCAGACCGCAGCCATGATGGAGCCCCACGGTGGAGCCGATGGAGGGAGGAGCCATGGTGGAGGAAAGGCTAACGACTCCATGGGGCCGACCGACGGAGGCGGAGCAGGTGGTGGTAGAACCCGAGGCGGAGACGGAGAGCCAAAGATCCTGGACGACCCCGAGGATCCGGAGGGCCCAGGCGGAGCCCAAGGCTCTGGCGACCGAGGTGGAGGCGGAGATGCGGAGATCCGGAGGTCTGCGCCGGAGCGCCGGAGGACCGAGGCTGTGCCCGCGGGAGGGAGGAGGTCCACAGAGCCGGAGGGACGGAGCGACGAGGCGCAGCCAGAGGAGTGGAGTCCAGAGGTGAAGGTGGGGCGACGACTGACCAGGGCGGAGCCAGAGGGACGATGGAGCCCGGTGGAGCTGGTGGACCGACGGGCGACGGTGGAGACGAGGGAGCTGAGAGACGGGGTGGAGCCGCAGGGTCGGAGGGCCGAGGTGGAGTCCAGGACTCAGAGGCTGGAGGCGAAGATGAGGGATCCTCCAGCCATGACACCGATGGAGACTGGCAGACCTGCGGCGAACCCACCGCACAGACGGTGGGCTGAGGGTGAGCTGGGGGGCTGACAGGAGGCAGAGGTGGCATGGTTGAAGTATTATGGCTAATTGACATGGATAACTGAGGGAGGGTGGGTGGGAAATCCATGCATGCTGACATTTCAGAGTTTATATCCTTAGAATACATTAAGTCCTGTTTACCGTCCATTATAAATTCTCCCAGTTCCAGATCTTGCTCACCCTCAGCGGTGGTGCAGTGGGGGATGCTGTTCTCAGCACTCTCACGCTCCGCTGACACTCCCACCGCTGCGGGAATTGTGGCCGGCTCTCGCACCTGGTCAGACGCAAATTCCTCCGGCTCCGTGACGACCGCTCGCTCTGTCGCTCCGATGGGCGATGGCTCCTGGGTCGCGCTGGTAGCGTGGGACCCGTCTGCGGTGGGCTCGGGCTCGTGCTCCGCGTGTCGGGGTGGTGGTTGGCTGGGTTCTGGGTCCGGAGTGGCACTAGCGAGATTCTCCAAGGAACAGGCGGGGAACGAGGGTTTGTTTCTCGCCAGTGTCCACTCCACAAACGCGGCAAAATCCGCTCGAGGGCCGTCCTCGGACGACGGCGCTCTGCATGACGCGTTGAGGCTGTCATGAAATGTGTTTAAAAGTAGATGGGTACATCTTATTTACTTATATTGTTTTAAAAGAGATATTATTACGTAAACAATTCCTTACGCAATCTCATAATACTACTACTATCGTAGTCAGAAGTGAATAGCCTAGACTACATTATTTATTCTCTTTATGAGCCATTTTCTCTTTTAAAGAGATTTATAAAAGGAGTTGTTTTTTCAGGTGTAGCTAATTTCTGGGGATATTTTTCAGCAATTTTGTGTCTAAAAGTACAGCTACCCAAGGTCTCTCTCTCTCTCTAACGCACCCACCCACCTAAGCCATCAATGAAAAAGTATAATTTCTTGGTCAGACAGTGCACCTAATCCATTTATTGGATCTAAGAGTTGCAGAGAGAAAGAGACAGACAGACATGAGAGACAAAAAAGAGACTGAGATCTTTGAATCAAAGAAAAACAAGTGAGCAGACACTCTGGAACTGACACCTCCTCTCCCACACAAAGTGGTCATCATCCAGTATGGAACAAAAACACGCTGCAGTCTGATCTAATTAACTAAAGAGCAATATTTGCTCACCCGGAGGACAGCTAATGCAGCGCTGCCTTTATATGAAACGAGGCGAGAGCAAGGAACCAAAGAAAGAGTGCAGAGCTTTTAGAGTAAACACATTTGGTGCCCTTCAAAAAAAAAAAAAACTCTATAATGTGCTCGGACGGAAATGTATGGACATAATGCAATTGAGTCTCGGCGTGTATGTGTGTTGCTTTAAGTAGTCAAATGTATTTCTGATGCAAAAGGCTGAAATGTATATAAACTCCATCACCTTTTGCCTGTGTAACTGTGCAAATGCAGAGCACGATGTATGCGCCGCCTGTGATGCGACACAAAGCCCATTGTGGTGACCTTCCCTTTTGATGTGCTCTCTTGTTCTCTTTCTCTCTCTATTACCCTGTTTTGTTGAGAGCTCTCCATTTAGCTCACATTTAAATTCAGAAAACGCTCAGGAGCTTTTGTCTGATCCAGCTCATGTCGTGGAGGTGACAGCGCTGTCTTTGGCCAGGCATATTTGTATGTTTGTGCGTGTGTAAGTGTGTAACTCCAGCTTACACTTTGACGCTACACTTAAATGCTTTAATAAGACTAGAACGAATAAAGGCCAGTGCTGACGTGGATGTGAGCTATAACGGGCCCCCTGCCACTTTGCTTTTTTCTGTTCATCTATCAGGGCTACTTGCTTCTTACTGACACAAAAATACATACCGTATCCCTTCAAAAACCAGGGAAGTAGCGTGCAAATATCAGAGTGTAGGTTATCCGTGTGTAAATGATGAAGGGTATTTTTAGATGCAGAGGAGATGGGGTCTTTGAGGTGATCTGGATCTCTTGAACACTCTGAAATACTACAAAGATGTAGATTTAAAGGGATAGTTCACCCAAAATGAAAAATCTGTTATCGTTTAATTACTGTCATGTATAGTTGCAAACCTGTATGACTTTCCTCTGCAAAACATAGATATTCTCAAGAATTTTGGTAACCAAACAGCTTTGGTTACCCTATTTTTTACCACATAAGAAAAAAGTGCTTTGACAAAATCATAAATATGACATAAAAAATCTAATTATAGGATAAAAGTCGAAGATATGACACGCAAAAACATCATTTTGACAAAAATCTTCAACATTATGGAATAGTCAAAGTTTAAATTTTGAGATACAAAAACGTAATTATGATATAAAAGGACGAAATTAAGTTGGCCTTTTGTCATAATAATGAGATATTTTCCTGTCTCATAGTTTGGACTTTTTATCTCATAATCATGATTTTATTAGGATTTCAAGTTTTTTTTTATTTTTTTTTATAATTTTGACTTTTCTCATAATTATAATAATAATAAGAAGAATGATAATTATCTCATAATTATGATTTACCAAGGCTAAATTATTTTTGACCTGTTGACCTATTTTTATCTCATAATTTTGACTTATCTGATCATGACCTAGTATGTCCAAATTTTGTCTTTTATCTCATAATTATGACTTAGTATGCCATAGTTTTGTCAACTTTTTATCTCATAATCATAATTTTGCTTTTTATCTCATAATTATGACTAAGTATGCCACAATTTTGACTCTTCTCATATAATTTTCTCATAATTAAATTTACCAAATCTAAATTTTTGCCTTATAATTAACTTCTCATTTCATAATTTTGACTTTTTATCTCATCATGACTTAGTATGCCATAATTTTGACTTTTTATCTTATGATCATAATTTCAACGTTTCTCATAATAATTGTAATTGTCTCATAATTATATTTACCAAATTATTTTTGACTTCTTATAATTAACTTTTATCTCATAAACTTGTTTTTTTTTAATCTCATAATTATGACTTAGTATGCCATAATTTTGACTTTTTATTTCCTAATTATAATTTTGACTTTTCTCAGAATTATTATAATTATATCATAAATATGATTTAACAAAGCTAAATTATTTTTTACTTACTATAATTACCTTTTTATCTCAGAATCTTGACTTTTTATCTCATCATGACTTAGTATGCCATATTTTTTTATTTCATAATCAAAATTTTGACTTTTCTCTTAATAATTATAATTATCTTATAATTATGATTTACCAAGGCTAAATTATTTAATCTGTTGTAATCAACTTTTTATCTCATAATTTTGACTTATCTGATCATGACTTAGTATGTCCAAATTTTGTCTTTTTTATCTCATAATTATGACTTAATATGCCATAGTTTTGTCCACTTTTTATCTCATAATCATAATTTTGACGTTTCTCATAGTTATTATAATTATGTCATAATTATGATTTACCAAAGCAAAATTATTTGACTTATAATTAACTTTGTCTCATAATTTTGCTTTTTATCTCATAGTTATGACTTAGTATGCCATAATTTTGACTTTTTGTCTCATAATCATAATTTTGACTTTTCTCACATAATTGTCTCACAATTAAATTTACCAAATCTAAATTTTTGACTTATTATAATTAACTTCTCATCTCATAATTTTGACTTTTTATCTTATGATCATAATATCAACTTTTCTCATAATAATTATAACTGTCTCATAATTATATTAACCAAATTATTTTTGACTTATTATTAGCTTTTTATTTTATAAACCTGTTTTTTTAAATCTCATAATTATGACTTAGTATGTCATAATTTTGACTTTTTATTTCATAATTATAATTTTAACTTTTCTCAGAATTATTATAATTATAATGATATTATAATTATGAATTACCAAAGCTAAATTATTTTTGACTTACTATAATTTTTATCTCATAATTTTGACTTTTTATCTCATCATGACTTAGTATGTCTAATTGTAGCTTTTATCTCATAATTATGACTTAGTATTTTGACTTTTTTCCCCTCATAATCATACTTTTGACTTTTCTAATAATAATTATAATTGTCTTATAATTATGATTTACCAAATCTAATTTTTTGACTTACTTTAATTAACAGAATTTTGACTTTTTGTCTCATCATAGTGTGCCATAATTTTTTTTATCTCATAAAGTCATAATCATAATTTTGACTTTTCTCTTAATAATTATAATTATCTCATAATTATGAGTTACCAAATTATTTTGATTACTTTTTATCTCATCATGGCTTAGTATGGCACAATTTTGACTTTTTATTTCATTGTCATAATTTTGACTTTTCTCATAATTATTATAATTATAATCTCATAATTCTCATAATAATCATAATGATCTCATAATTTTGACTTATTATAATACATTTTTTATCTCATAATTTTGACTTTTCATCTCATCATGACTTAGTACTGTTTGGCTAGATGTTGTCTTTTTATCTCATAATTATGATGTATGCCATAATTTAGATTTTTATTTCATAATCATAATTTAAAATTTTATTTCACAATTTTTTATGAGTTTTTATCTCATAATTATAGTTTCACAAAACAAGTTTCTGCTGTGAAAAAATCTCAAAATGTTCCACAGAAAGAAAGAAAGTGAATAAATACAATTTTGGAATGACATGAGAGTGATTACATAACCAATTTTTCATTTTTTCAGGTAAACTATCCTTTCAACACATCTCTATGTAAGCTAGATGACTTCCACTTTATCTCGGCAATCCAAAGCAGAGGTTAATTCAGTGTTGCTCTTGGATATTAATCTTCCCTGAAGTGTAGCTGATTTAATTTGTATGTTTGCAGTAGAAAGTGCCATTAAGTGACCATCTCTGTGAGACAAACTGCTGTACAGTATATGTGCGCTATTTATAGATTCAGTAGTTACAAGCACTTAAGCTCTTGCCATAATATTTACTACTATAAGCAACCCTTTACAAGCACACTTGTTTTAAACATCCCTTGAGCTCATGCTAAAAATCATTAGCCATTATGCTTGAGGTAGTGCAGTCAATCCACCTCTTCATGCGACCGCAGAACAAGTGAGCACTGCTGTTAGCATGATTAGCATTTCTAATTTTTTGTTTCTCAAAAAATTGCTAAGCATGAATCAGAGTTTAGTGCAGTGTGACAACAGAAGAGATTGGAGTGAGAGTTTTAAATAAAGTTCGACCGTCACACAGATGGCTTCCCTTGTGTGCTCTGAGCTACTAATTCATCTTAAACACACTTGGCCAGCTGGGAAATCCCTTCTGAAGAGCAACACTGGCCTCAATATACAACCTGCCTGGTCTACAAATGACCACACGCACACAAACACAAGCTAAACAAGTTCAGCTTAGGTGTGCGTTAGTGTTTACACTAGGAAAGAATGTGTTCTACTGAGAACTGTACTTGGCAATGCGGAATTTGTATAGAACATCTTAGCAATGAAATATGATATGCAGTTCACTGTTAAAAAGAAAAGTTCCTTGTGAAAGTCAAAAGGTTTCTTCGAAGCCCTAAGGGGATGTCGTGATGAAAAATATATGAGAATTATATTTCAATGCAGAGTTTGTTTTATAAAACTTTCTCATTCTCATTCAAAAGTGTTGCTTTTACTTGCAACTCTTTCACGTTCGCTTGAAAATGCACTGAAATTTAGTTGTTTTTTGAGGAAAACATTTCAGGATTTCTCTCCATATAGTGGACTTCTATGGTGCCCACAGTTGAAATTAAGATTTAAAGGGCTCCCAGGCAAGGAATAAGGGTCTTATCTAACAAAACGATCTGTCTAAAAATACAAAGTTATATGCTTTTTAACCACAAATGCTCATCTTGCACTAGCTCGAACTCACACATTACGTAGTCACTTTGGAAAGGTCACGCATGGACGTAGGTGGAAGTACTGACCCAGTGTTTACAAAGCGAGCGTGCAAAGAAAGTCAAATGCCCTTTATAAAAAGGTAAAACAACAATGTTGGACGATTTTGAAGTTGGAATAGAAAATGAGATGGAGTTTTTACACTACCCTACCTATGAGCGGGAGTACACAGATGAAGAACTAACAATGTGTGATTTTTTCCACCTTGCTAGTGCAAGATGAGCATTTGTGGTTAAAAAGTATATAAATTATTATTATTATTATTTTTATTATTTTCTTATATATTTGGCTGAGATTGTGTAGATCCCTTTGAAACTGCATTGAAACCACACTGAAAAATTTGTTATCTTATATTGAAGTCCACTATATGAAGAAAAATCATGGAATGTTTTCCTCAGAAACTTTGATTTCTTTTTGACAGAAGAAAGAAAGACATGAACATCTTGAATGACCACACTGCAAGTGAGTAAATTATCATGAAATGTTTATTCTAGAAGTGAACTAATACAATTTTTCTTATCATTTTAATTTTTCTCCTCATCATGTCCCTTTAGGGGCTTGACAGTTGGTTCTCCTTTGCCAGGGGTGTATAAAATTCGAAAATTGAGAGAAATTAAAGAGATTTTATAAAATATATTTTAATGGCTGTCATGTTAAAAATAAAAAGATTAAAGAAATATATTGAAGATAATATTTTTAAAAACAAATGAGCACAATAACAATATAAAAGCAGATTATTTAATTTAGAAAACAACTATTTTATTTAATATTTTTGTAAATATTATTTCATATTTTAAATAAAATATGTAACATTTTTCTTACACTGTATAAATAAGTTATTACTAGTATTATCAATATCATCGTATCGCGACAATAAAACTGTCTCAATATCATTGTGGTCACATGATGACATGACACGATAGGTCTTCCGGGCAAAAAGTGTAGTTTTTAAAATATATTTAAACGTTTTATTTTAACATAAAAGGTCTTTAACCCTTAAATGCATGACTGTTTCGCCAATCATTATTACATATTCGGGTCTTTAGCGATTTCTTTAGGATCTCTAACTTCTGCAATAGCAAAAAACTCTTGATATTTTAAGAACAATTGCAGAAGAATAAAATAAAGTGTATTTTGTTACCTTTTGATACTTAGAAGGGTTCAGTTTGAGCAGATGATTGTACCATCGCCGTTATCGTCAGAGCGCACTCCCACAGTACATTCAGCATCTGGCTCCTATTCACAATCTCAACCATATTCGCAAACTATTTTTTCACTGATTTCAAAATCAATAGTTTGATCGCTGGCACCTTCACCACATCCACCATCAAATAACAGTGTGACTTTTTATATTTTATTGCATACAGTAATTGCTCTGCAGTAAAGCCATTCAAACCAATTCAGCTTTTGCTGATGATATTCTTTTGTTTTATGCTTGCGATAATTACGAGTGAAACGTCACGTCATTATAGTCGATCAAACAGTGCCACCTCGAGCAATAAATGTGAATTGCATGTATTTAGTCATTATATATTTACATATTTTTACAGTTTTACACACCTCGGGTCTCTAGCGACCCTATACACTTTTTCCAAAAAAAAAAAAATAATCAGAAAACAGACATTCTTTATATTTTATAGTTTTTTCTTGTTTTATTGTTTATAATGAAAATATTGAGGAATACTAAGAAAGCTGATGGGGTAGTAAATGACGTCTTGGGTCGCTAAAGACCGGAGGTATGCATTTAAGGGATAAAGTTGTGTTTTGGGCCATTATGCTTTCGCACAGTATCTGTCAAAGCAGCTAAAACCGAAAGCACAATATGGCTTAATCCCTTCATCAAGTCTGTTTTCGTTGCGCGTTTCAAAGCGAAGCACAAGGATTTTTTCACTTGTTGGGCCAGTGGATAAAATTTTTACCTGCCCAGTCAAAATTTTCACTGGCCCTGCCACAAAAAATGAAAATAGTTGCTGTTGTCAATGTTTTTGACTCATGTTATCTTTTATTTTAATAAATAAGCTTATATGACATCAAAATTTTACATATCAACTAAATTGTACAATTCTCGATTCCAACTTCAATATCGCAGCAAAACCTACCAGCCTAACAAATATAAAGTTCAAACATTATTTATGAATAAAAATATTTATTAGAAATGAAACAAGGCTTTCTTTAGGGGAAAAAGCAGAAGGACTGATTGAACTCAAATTCCGTCTCTGCCAGCAGGTGGCGCTTATGGAATAATGATACTTTAAATGCGTTATACAGAGGCAAATGAAAAGAAAACGCCATGTAAACATTTCTTAATACAATCAGTTCCGCTCAGAGATGCATTGATATAAACCCGTTTCAATATTTAGGATAATATTTCCAATATTTTGCGCAATGTAAACCGTGATCTGGCTCTCCCAGCTATGTATTTTTTCCTCTTTGCGTTCGTCTTCAGTGTCTCTGGCGTCTGTTAACGGATGTTTAAAGAGTTCGTAATATTTCCACACACATGAAATTCTGAAAACTGATTGCATGCAGTTCATGTGCAAACCCGGAACAGAGATCGGTTGAAATATGTCCGGTCGATCGGTTCCTCTGTACTACACTGTATAAATATAGATTAATCATTGTTAAAGCTACAGAGTTACTCGTCAAAACAGGCATTTTGACATACTTTTGTAGGCTATCTGTCCGTCAGAGACGCATCTCTCTGTGATTGCTTGAAAATTTAATTGAACAAGGCATGTGCATATGATAAACTTTCGTGATGATGCAGCAGTGGCCCAATCGGGCCAGTGACAGATTCGTCAACTGTCCCGAGCGTATTTCACGCTGGCCGCGGGCCATCGGGCACTCCTTATTGTCGAGCCCTGACACACTTCATTCAAGCTCATGATCCGGTGTTTTCCGCGCGTCAGAACGGCTCAGTTCACAGTGAACTCTTTTATTGCACGTTAGGGTATGTTGAAAAACTTCCATCTCATTTTCTCCTCCAACTTCAAAATCATCCTACATCGTACTGACCCAGTGTATACAAAGTGCAAAGAAGATCAAACACTCTTTAAAAAAATAACAAAACAGCGATGTTGGATGATTTTGAATTTAGAGAAGAACATGAGATGGGAGTTTTTCGACATACCCTAACTGTCATGAACTGGAATACACAATACACGCAGAGCTAGACAAGATGAGCATTTGAGGTTAAAATGTATATAAATTTTAATTTTATTAAAGAAAATAACCAGTCGTTTCACTAAATAAGACCCTTCTACCTTGCCTGGGTTTAAAGGTTTGAAACTGCACTGAAACTGCATTTTGGAAGTTGCCATAGAAGTCCACTATACGGAGAGAAATGCTGAAATGTTTTCCTCAAAAAACATAATTTCGTTACGACTGAAAAAAAGAACATGAACCTCTTGGATGACAAGCGGATGAGTACATTATCTGTACATTTTTGTTCTGGAAGTGAACTTCTCCTTTAAGTTTTCTTAGTTAAGAACATGGCATGGAGATAGAGGAATTTAACCTTAAAATGTACAAAATTTTCATTAGTCTTTTTTTTTTTTTAATGTCGCAAAAAATATTGTATTGTAGACTTCATATTGAGATACTATTGTATCTCACCTCATTACAGATTTTATGCATGAAAATATACCATTCCATATTTATTTTTTGTTTCAAATCCGAGAGTATATTATCTTTTGTCTTGTAATATTGTGCCTTTGCATTGCCTTATTCAACATGCATTCATATTTTAATCAATATAATACACCACACATGGTTCTTAATGTCATTCAGTTTTGAATGCAAGATTTGAAATGCATGTACATTTCTGACAACCTTAGAAATGTTGCATTTTACTTTGCGCGCTGTGCACATAAACCCTGCGAAAGTGTCAGCGGCGTGGCTCAGAGCAGCAACGTGTTGAGCAAAATGCGAGGAGATGATATTTATATCTCCAGAAAAACTGGTAGTGTGTCTTTTTATGGAGGCCAGAGGCATGATAATAGAAGAGAGATGGAGTGATAAAGAAAAGGAAAAAAGAGATAAAGATAGACGGCATACTAAACCGAAAGAGCGATAGACACAGAGACATGCCTTCTGGCTGTAGATGAGGGCCACAGCTGTGTTTGGTGTGGTATTTTTAAACGCATCAATGCTGCTCCAATCCCCGCACCGCGCCTGACCTATTTATAGCCCGAGCCGGCCATTGTTCTATTTCTGTCACCTGTGGGCCATGCTCTTGTTGATTCACATGCAAATCAGCCTCCTCCTCTCTGCAGCAAGCAACTTGACGGAAAACGCGAAGGAGAGAGCTGAATGCAACTTGGGAGCAGAAGCAAACCACCTTGGAGGACCAAAAAAAAACCTGTTTGAGAAAAAGGGAGGACCGAAAACAGTGAATCTGACACATCGGGGAGAAAATAACAAGCAGTTTTGTCGGGACAAGAGGAAGGCAGAGTGTAGAGACTGTGAGAGACTCTCCTGCTGATTCTTAGAGCCACTTAGGTGTCGACTGGAGGAGAATCGAAGAGATGAGCAGAGCAGAGGAGGAGTGAAGCTTTTTACTGTTAGTGAGGGAGAGCTCTGTCACTCTTTGGGTGTCGCTTAAGAGGAGGAGGAGGAGGAGGCAGGGGCGAATGTTCCTGGTCTCATGAGAGGAGAGAGAGAGAGACACAAACACGGAGAGAGAGAGACTGAGAGAAGAGGAGGGGACAAGCTGACAGCAATACAGGAAGAGCAGGGCTGGCAGACGATGTGCTGCTAACTGAAGTACTAATGCTCCAGACCATTTACGAGGCCGACTCCTGTTTCTCTGCAGACGGCATCGGGAAACACCGGCTGCCTCTGACCCTTCACGACGCTGACATGCACAACGTCAACAACTCAGGTGACTCTTTATTTACATCTGACATCCTGAACTTCTGGCAGCATCATCGAGAGAGTTTTACCATGCAGGATTGCATGATTTGATATGCTGTACGATTGTGTTTATGTTGTCAGTGGAGAAAGTTTTAGGAGAGCATTGTTCTATTAGCGGATTTAACCTTAAACCTCAAGGTATGTGTAATTATCCTGTCAGACGTCATTTGGGCTGAAAGCGTAGGTTATAACGGGGATAAAAACAGAACGCGTACAGGATGTTATGCGACTTTAGCCTTTAATTCAGGAGAGAGGAAACTTCCTCTGTCAACATGAAAGGCGCGTTACTTTTCGCGTTCGCCAAAGACAATCAGCCCGTTCTATTTTTGACCTGACACTGTTTGCCGAGTGCTTGGCTCTGACATCACTGAGCGAGGATGTGTTTGCTTTATTGTCTAAAATTTGAGCGTGACTCATTTTTGCTCTTTACTGCCATTTCTACCTCTCACAACCTCTGACCGGTTCAAAAAACGTGTTGTTCTGGGAAGTCCATGATATGAAAGTTGGGGTGAATGGGGGGAAGGAAGTGCATATATAATAAGACAACTTGAGTCATTTCGGTTCCTGAAAGAAGGGTGGAGGACATTGCTTCACCTCTGATTTTTCTCTCTTTGCACTGAACCGCAGGAGATTGTCTGCCTAGATTTCAGCATCGTTGCAACATAACTGAAAGTACGCTCAGTTTTGCCTAACACAATCCTGTCGTTCTAAATATAGTTCTAACCCTCATTTGTACGAGTGCGGTGCGCAAAGACAAGAGAAAGACCGAGCTGTCGTCTTCAATGAGGCTCAGCGGAGCAACCTGTTAGGGGACTAAGTCCAACCAACCGGGGCAGTAGGGCGCCCCGTTCCGTGCCCTGAACTCCTGAGCGATTCAATTAATGCTCATCTGTCCAGTGAAAGCCCAGCACAGGCATGTGTGGCATTATGAAGAAGTATGCAGTTAAACAACAGCCCTCCGAGTGAGGCAGGCAGGCAGGCCTGTTGCTCGCTCTGTGGGTCAGCTATTCTTAGTATGTTATTTTCAGCTTATAGCATTAGAGTGCTAAGATTAGCCGCCGTGGCGCTCTGCTATCATACCATCTCCACAAAATCTTAATATAACTGTACAGTGGAACAGCTATTAAGAGAGTTTTGTCACCATCATGTGATATGCGGTTAGGTTGTACATCTGTTATTGTTGACTGGGGGCCTGCTTGTTATGTTAAAAATGTCAGTTTCTTCTTTTTGTGTTTCAATTCTGTGCAAATAGAAGTGCGACCGTAGTTTTCATAACAACAGCTATGATCTTTTCACGGTGTTGTTGATGTGTTGTGTGAACTGAGGCAAATAGGTCAAGTTAAGTGTTTCTTAAGAGTTCCGACTTAGGGATTTAATCTGTAACACTAACCAAGATCAAGGAAACAGCTGAAAAGCTCTTTGATTCAAAACAATGCTTTGCGCTTTGAGTCGAGCCTGAAATCTAAGGGAGCGATGCTGCTGTTGAAAGATGTTTATTGTAATGCTAATATGCAAGCGCTGTCAGTTTTAAACTATTGAAGCTAGTCTTCGAACAAATTTAGAGTAAAGGTTAAATATTCTGTTGAATGAGCAAAATAGTGAATGAACGATTGAAAGTCGGCTACTGTTGAGCGTGAAATGTCTTGTAGTACTACAGTTTGTTCTGGTTTATTTGACATGCCTGCTTCAGCGAAAACAAAATATACAAAGTGTCTCAAGTGTAAAGAACTCATAAAGACTCTAGTCTGATACACTTGCAGCAATTTTATGCTCTCCGAGCAAGCAGTCCTTCAATGTAGGTGATAATTAGTGACAATTACTTGATTAGTGCTGTTTTTAATATATTTCTGAATAAAATGAATGACTGTTCATGCATCATCTTGTTGTTTTTATCTTTAGTCTTTCATACTGTGGCTCTAGGCTATTTTATTTTTTTTTTAAAATGAGCTTTGGATTATGCAAATGACACTGATGGGCAAATAATGAGATCGTGCTGTCTATGGAGAACTATAAAGTAGAAAATTGACTGTTTGTTGGGCTGATATTATAGATGTGTTTTTCAACATAATAAGTGGAATGACTCTCTCGCTGATGTTAAATGTCAGGCTTGTGATTACACTTGTGGTTGGATGGGAAAATGTGCGTTTACCTACATTTTTAAGATTTAGATTATTGAAATTAATAATTTGGATAGGTTTACCAAATCATTTTAAAGAGTAAATGTATTTAGTTAAAAAAAATATATATATATATATTTTTTATAAAATTATATATATATATATTTTTTATAAAATTATATATATATATATATATTTTTTATAAAATTATATATATATATATATATATATATATATATATATATATATGAAGAGTTCATTTACAAAAACATAAATCGTTGTTTAAATAGTTTTTAACAATTTTCGAAAATCATGTTTTTTCATTGTGCATTCCAATGAATCTCAATCAAACTGCAGTTGGATTATAAATAAATAAAAATAAATAAATAAATAAATAAAGCTAACTAACACAATAAAACACAATAAAAACATGATAACATAATAAAAAACATGATTTTTTAAAATGAAAAAAGAAGCTTTTCATTGATGTATAGTTTGTTAGAATAGGACAATATTTGACCGAGATACAACAATTTTAAAATCTGGAAAATCTGCAAAAATCAAAATATTGAGAAAGTGGCTTTTAAATTTGTCCAAATGAAGTTTTTAGCAATGCATATTACTAATCAAAAATTAAGTTTTGATATATTTGCAATAGAAAATTTACAAAATATCCTCATGGAACATGATCTTTATTTAATATCCTAATGATTTTTGGCATAAAAGAAATATCGATAATTTTGACCCATACAGTATATTGTTGGATATTGCTACAAATATACCCCGTGCTACTTATGAGTGGTTTTGTGGTCCAGGGTCACATATATAAATACATTATATGATAATAAGTAAAGAATAATATATATATATATATATATAAATTATATAATATTTAAATGGAACACAATATGCATATCTATCTGTCTGTCTATCTTTTGCATGTTATGAAAAATGTTTCGTTGATTTGAATATATTTTAACCCCTCAAATTTCTAAATAAATCATACAGTGTTAGGAGGTAGCTATTTTCTATTATGTTTTTTTTTTTTATAAAATATTAAAAATAAATATTTTTAATATTTATTTGTTTCTCTTTTTAAAATATATATCAGAAAAATTATTTGCTTTACTTGTAATTTTTTTGGGGGCAATTTCTCCCCCCGCATTTAATAATGCATCCAAAAATAAGCCCCAAAAACATATTTTTGCTGAAAAGGATGATCTGGATTCCCCCTGTCCTGTTTTTGCTGTGAGGAATAAGCTTCTACTTAAAAATACAGCAGCGTTTCCTGCTTTAGACACGCCTGCAGCCCAGAATAACATCAGCCGTAATGAGCACTCAGTCACCGCAGCATATGCAGCCAAAAAAGCATCACTGTTTTTGCTAAGAAACACACCGTATCCATTCCAAATATAAAAAGTGTTTCTGACAACAGAGGTTAAAAAATAGAATTCAATTTAACTGTGCCGGAGGCTAATTTATAGGGCACCTGATTACTTTGCAGCTTGTTATCTGTTCACCGCATATATAAATGATGTACCAGGCTCACTGCAGGAAAGGTTAACATATGCAGCATTTGAAGCATACTAAAATATGAGAATATTTATGCTGTTTTTGTAATACATAGCATTAAAAATGTCACGAACTCTGTAATTTAATTTAGTTATTCAACATTGCACTGCCTCTATCAAGCCTATTTATACTAAAGGAAAATTTGATTTTGAATTAAAAGGTAGCGCATCATTGTGTGAGACATTTCTCCCAATACAGACTGTCATGTATGCATAGACGGTTAATTAAGAGTCTAATTTAGTACCTTTTTCACTTAACTGTGTGTGGGAGGTTTGCTTTTATGGCTGGATGTAGCACTACAAACTCAAGGCTTTGATCATCTCTGTAATCAACAGTAATGAGAAACATCAGTCTATGAGAAATGCTTTACTCGAGGGATTATGGGAAATGTAGTATAGCAGATGACTCACCGTATCGCTGCGGGGAAAGGGAACCGTTTGGACGTGGGGCAGGATGCTTGTCATCCCTTCCTGCTAAAAATAAAACGGGGTGCTTTCGGTCTCCGAACTTGTGTTTACTGATTCAGTGCCACATCTGCACCACCACTCTCATCTCCTGTCAGTTGAGAACTTGTAAGCAAAACCACAACTAAAGACAGTTCATGAAAGCTAAGGTGCTTGAGATGTTTGTGGTGTGGTGTGGTGGTGGGGGGGGTTAAGGGTTGGGGGTGGGCAGAGCAATAGCTTACATAAATTTGACAGGGTGCTCTTATTTTTGCCCGAGTTAAAATTACCAGATGGCTCCACACGTTTGACAGTCTTTCACACATTCCCTATATTAAGAGTGTGCTCAGAAAAGCAGTTATATTTAGCCCAGTTACTGCTGTTTGCGATTCTCTTTTCAGCTCAACTGGCGTTAATACATCAACAGCTCTTCTTGGCTTCATTACACGTAATGTTCTTGCAAAGGCTCGAGGCCAAAACGCGAGGTGTGAGTGTGTTTTGTCTCGTAACATTGATTTAGTGCTGATGTCAGGTGATGCAAAAATGGCCCACGTCCCACTGTAGTCTCAACAAGTGCCTTGTTAACGTAATTAAAATAGAGTGGCGGGACTGACGAAGAACATGAACGTCATTGCGGTTCTACAGCATTCAACCTGTTGATTCTTTTACTCAACAATGTATTATGAAAGCTAAGTGGACTGAAACATCAATGTCTTATCAAATGAGGGAATCAGTTGACGTTTGGTGCTGTTACTTGTTCTGGCACATTTTATGAATACGTGAATGGTTTAAAACACAGACAAAGCTTCCTATGTATGCACTATGTAGTGCAACACCACTTTTAGATGAAACATCATGAAGTGCAGTCCCTTTCATGGATTAAGTAAATAGTGAATCAAAACATTCAACCAATATAGTCTGATTCACAAACAAATGAATCTTATGAGTAGATTCTTCGTGGTGAAACAAAACATTCAGGGCAACCAGTATAGTCTGATTCCTGAACAGTTGACTCTTTGTAGTGAATCAAAAACTTTCAGGGCAACCAGTGTAGTCTGATTCACAAACTAGAGAGTCAGTTCTTTGTGGTAAAACAACACATTCAGGGCAACCATTGTCAACTGATTCTTGAACAAATGACTCTTAGGAACCATTTCTTTGTAGTGAATCAAAAACTTTCAAGGCAACCAGTGTAGTCTGATTAAAAAATTAATGACTCTTATGAGTCATTTTTTTGTGGTGAATCAAAAACTTTCAGGGCAACCGGTGTAATCTGATTCACAAACTAATGATTCTTATGAGTTGTTCCTTTGTACTGAAACAAAACATTCAGGGCAACCAGTATAGTCTGATTCAAAAACTAGTGAGTCGGTTCTTTATGGTAAAACAAATCATTCAGGGCAACCATTGTCATCTGATTCTTAAACAAATGACGATATGAGTCTGTTTGTAGTGAATCAAAAACTTTCAGGTCAACAAGTGTAGTCTGATTCACAAACTAGTAATTCTAATAAGTCGGATCTTCATAGTGAAACAAAACATTCAGGGCAACCAGTGTAATCTGATTCACAAACTAATGACTCTTATGAGTCGTTTTTTAGTGAATCAAAAACTTTCAGGGCAACCAGTGTAATCTGATTCACAAACTAATGATTCTTATGAGTCGTTCCTTTGTTGTGAATCAAAAGCTTTCTGGGCAACCGGTGTAGTCTGATTCGTGAATTAATGACTCTTAGGAGTTGGTTCTTTTTAGCGAATCAGAAACATTTAGAGTAACCAGTGTAGTCTGATTCATGAACGAATTACTCTGGTGTTTTTTTTTTTTTTTTTTTGTACTGAATCAAAAACTTTCAGGGCAACCACTGTAGTCTGATTCACAAAGTAGTGAGTCTTATGAGTTGGTTCTTTGTAGTGAATCAAAACATTCAGAGAAACCAGTGTCCGAAAGTTTAGGCAGCTGACTTGTTGCACAAAGGTACCTCATGAAACTGATTTCAGACTGACTTCTGAGGCAGCATAACTGTTTATTGATCTACAACTGAACAGAATTTTGTGTATAAGTAAATATTTAATTACTACAATACTATTTTTCACTAGAAATGACATCAAAAGTGAAAAAAGTTACCTCCATATGCTGCCTACACGCTATAATTCCTGAACAAATTACTCTAATGAGGTGGAACTTTTAGTGAATCAAACACAGACTGACTGGTTGTTCATATGACTGTGTGAACCTAAAGATACACATTATGTGGTTTTTTGGTAGTATATGTGTTTAATATTGTTGTTCAGTGCATAATTAAAGCCAATTATTGGATTGTATTTATGGCGCCTCGAAAAAAGCAGCATAAGAAGTGTAAAAACCTTTTGCAAGAACTGATTTAAACTCATTACAGAATTTATCTCATCACCTGGAAGAGGAACTGTGTTTTTCCCCAAATATTTATTCTTAAAATGTATTTTTAAAAGGAAGCGTTAAGGAACCAGATTACCATCCTTAGACCTTATAATTCACATTAAAAGAAGTCTTTTGACCTCTGGTGACGTCAGGGCTTCTTTTCCTAACGATATGTCGCAATGATGTCACGCTGTCTGGAACAAGGTTAAGTTGTGCAATCCTGAGGGCCATTTGGTCTAACCTGGTCATTGTTAATCTTCAAACCGCCTGCTGCCAGTTGAGTCGGGAGGTACGAGCGGCTTGACCTGAGGTTTCTTTGCCGAGAGCTCGGCTGGATGGTCGGATCAAAGTGTATCTTTTTAATGACGGTAGTGGGGAGGGTAAGCAGGGAAACATAAGATAAATGAGATATCACCGTGGTGAACGCTCCAAGCCAGCAGGTGTTTCTGAGGCTATTTTTAGCTCCATTAGGGCAGCGAGCCCAATGACTGTGACTCATTGTTGAAGCTCATTGGCTGACTCCATGAGTGCTGTAAGAACACAGGCTGCTCTTTGTAAAGAGCTCTCTCAAGTCAGAATTAATATTCCCTCTATCATTCCAGGATGCTTAGGGTCATCTGTTTGCTGCACCAGAGAGAGCCGCTCCTGTCACTTCAAACTCGGCTCTCTTCCAAAAAGTACCGTCACGACAACAAACCAAGGTGAATTTTTGCTAAACACCCAGAAGTTGGCTTCAAACGCTCGCTTCGACCTCAACTGGAGCTGACAGGCATAGCCGACGTGTATCAGTTTCGACAGAAAGAGAGAGAGCTTGTGTGTGTGTGTGTGTGTAAATGTGAGTGTGTGTTTCTGTCTTATATAAGGGATGATATAATATCCATGGGTGCTCTCGGGGAGGAGACACCACACAGCGCAGCTCAATATCTGCAGGAAGAGGAGTCATTATGATGTCGCCAGCGTTGCCATGGCAGCCAGTTTGGGTGGTGGATTGGGTGTGGGTTTTGTCATAGTCTAAGATTGCACCACTTGCTTTTATGTTGCTATTTATAATCAGCGGTTGCGCATGCAGACATTTTTGATGATGGCGAAGAACATTATGTTCGACCAAACAAGCACACAAATGCTTTACCATTAATGTGTGAAGTGCTGCGTGTGTCACTGTAAGTGCCTTGCTATGGCAACTCATTAGGGGAATATTCTAGGCTTAAGAGACACTGGTTGATGGATAGAATTCATGGTTTAAAGGCTTTGAGTATGAGTGTGTGTGTGTGTGTGTGTGTGTGTGTGTGAGCATGGAACAGGTGGTAGTGTGTTATGCCAATAACAAGCTTTCTGAGGATTAAAGTTACATAGCTAATGAATCTAGTCTCTTCATCTAGTATTTATTGAAATCCTATCATCTATCTATCAATCCATCTATTGTTCTATCGTTCTAATGTTCTTTCAATCCGGCATTCTGTCTTTCTGTTGATTTGTCTATCTATCTATCTATCTATCTATCTATCTATCTATCTATCTATCTATCTATCTATCTATCTATCTATCTATCTATCATCTGTCTGTCTGTCTGTCTATCATTCTGTCTGTCATTCTATCATTCGTTCATTCTAACGTTCTTCTGTCGTTAAGTCTTTCTATCGCTTTGTCTTTCTATCAATCTAGCTATCTATCTGTCTATTGTTTGTTTGTTCATTCTATTGTTCTAAAAGTCTTTCTTTCTGTCGTTAGGTTTTTCTACCATTTTGTTCTATCTATCTATCTATCTATCTATCTATCTATCTATCTATCTATCTATCTATCTATCTATCTATCTATCATCTATCTATCATTCGTTCGTTCGTTTGTTTCGTTCTTTCTGTAATTAAGTCTTTTCGTAGTTTTTGTGGTTCTATCTATCTATCTATCTATCTATCTATCTATCTATCTATCTGTCTATCTATCTGTCTATCTATCTGTCTATCTATTTATCTATCTATCTATCTATCTATCTGTCTATCTATCTGTCTATCTATCTGTCTATCTATTTATCTATCTATCTATCTATCTATCATTCATTTGTTCGTTCGTTCATTCTTTGTCATTAAGTCTTTCTATCGTTTTTGTTGTCCTATCTATCTGTCTATCTATCTATTGATCTATCTATCGTTTGTTTGTTCGTTCGTTTGTTCTATCATTCTAACGTTCTATCGTTCTATTGTTCTATGTATCATTCTATTGTTCTATTATTCTAACGTTCTTTAATTCTGTCATTTAGTCTTTCTATTGTTTTGTCGTTCAGACTATCTATCTGTCCATCTATATCTATCTATCTATCTATCTATCTATCTACCGTTCTATCGTTCTATCATTCTATCTATCTGACATTCATCCATCCATTCATCCATCCATTGTTCTCTTGTCATTTTATCTATCATTCCTTCACAAAATAAGGTATTTGGAAGATTGTTTCAACTGCTTTATCCCCATAATGAAAGATAGTAGGATCCAAAACAACCCCATTGGGATTTGGACTCCACTGACTTTTGAAAAAAAAAAATGTAATTGTCTTTTCCAAACATTTCATTTTGTGCTTGATGGAAGAAATAGAGTGATACAGGTTTGGAACAACAACAACAACAACAACAAAAAAACTTTTAATAGAAATTCCATTACTGTACCTGAAACCATGAACCTCATCAATATTCTCAGTTATTGATTCTGTGCAGTTTATCAGCCATTAACGTTATGCACTAAAGCGCTCATTAAAAATGAGCCAACTAATCCATCATGCTGACTAAGAGGAAAAACCATTTGACTTAATCATGTTTCCAGACACTTGCTTACTCAGTTAATCTTAAAGTGACTTGATTTCTGTTTTGGGCTTCCTGTCGTTACATCATCCCCAATTGTGTAACAACCACTGTGTGCTTTCCCCCAATGCAAAACCTAAAATCACTGGACCATAAGTATATCCTGACCAGCTGTTCTGTAAACTTCTTTGTCTTTCTTCTCCACACCCGTAGATCATTCTGTACGTATACGCTCTCCAAACCCCATGTCTTGGTAATTGCTTTTCATCACGCAGAAGAGTCACAGTCTGTTATGATGAGCGACTCCTCTTATCCGCTTTCCAAGGGACTGTCCTCCAGGCTTGCTATTGATTTTCACTGTTTCTTGGTTATATATAGTTCTTGGGGCCTTGGGGATGCCCTCTGCTTTTTTGTGCCCGGTGTATTACTTGTAATGAGGCACAGCTTGAAGACTACAGCGGCAATTTTCCATAATGGTGAAGGTGTGATGATGGTGGGGGAATAAGAGGCAGGAGCACAAACATCACAACTTTCTAAACAACAAACTGCAGCATTGCAGTCTCCATACTGACCAGCGGGGTCAGTAGAACGCACTGGACCAAACCATGGCTGGTAATAACCTTCGGAATTGCGCATGGAATGCTGGCTGGGATTCTTACAGACGCACTACTTCAAAAATAGAGTTGTTTCTACTGTATCTCTGCCTGCTGTATCAGAGAAACTCATATGGGACCATATCGAGGAACTTTTGATGACTTTGAGTTGAAGTTAGAAGGGTTCAGCTCAGTATGAAGAGGGAAATGAGGACGATTTTTTTTCAAGCATGTTGAAAAATCCACCTTAAGACCTGCTCACTCCAAGCTATAACTATTCTAACTTTTATTCTCACTTCTTTTTTTTTCTCAGTGGACATTAAGCCAGAGGTTCCACTGGCTCTTGATCCAGGCTCCCCGTTGGATCTGCGTACAGACGTGAGGATGCAGGGTTCTGGTTCAGATCCCACTGTGTGGGAAAGACAACTTCAACAAGAGC
Source organism: Labeo rohita (assembly GCF_022985175.1). Taxonomy (NCBI): domain Eukaryota; kingdom Metazoa; phylum Chordata; class Actinopteri; order Cypriniformes; family Cyprinidae; genus Labeo; species Labeo rohita. The sequence goes on along the minus strand of NC_066884.1, from coordinate 26,097,612 downwards.
TGCTCCTCATTCAGAAACAGCAGCAGATTCAAAAACAGTTACTCATCAGCGAGTTCCAGAAACAGCATGAGAACCTGGTTCGCCAGCATCAGGCCCAGATACAGGAGCATTTGAAGGTACCAACACAACCCTACTGACATACTGAGATGATGCAACACAGGAAACAAGAATTCTGTACAGCTACACAGTCCAACTAGGCAAAGAAATGTTCTATATAATAAACACCTGCCTCTTAGTTGCAGCAGGAGCTTCTTGCTATGAAGCAACAACAGGAGCAGCTGGAGAAAGAGAGGAAACTAGAGCTCCAGAGTCAGGAGAGAGAATTGGAGAGACATCGGCGTGAACAACAAGTCCTGGTCCTCCGCAACAGAGACAAGAGCAGAGAGAGTAAGAGCTCATCATCACGATCACCCACACAACACTCACACACTCCACAACCTGTCTGTATCTAATAACATCAAAATGTCATCAGTCAAATGACACATTTATATGACGTCTGCTGCTTTTCAATGTCCACTTGAGAAAGTGGTAAGTGTTAAATAACGCAGGATGAAACTGACCGAAAGAAAAAAAAAAGAAGTAAAAGAAAAACATGGTGGTGTCAGTCAGCTAGATCTGGGCTGGCAAACTGTAATAAATGTACTGTACGCAAATAGGTAATTAAAAATATCTATAATTATATTAAAAATATATTATTATATGTGTTGTACATAAATAAAAAGTTATATAAAAAAAGATATACAGTGTATATACAGTATATATATATATATACACACTACCGTTCAAAAGTTTGGGGTCAGTAAGACTTGTAATAGTCTTTAAAGAAGTCTCTTATGCTCATCAAGGCTGCATTTATTTGATTAAAAATATAGAAAAAAAAACAGTAATATTGCAAAATGTTTTTACAATATAAAATAATGTTTTTTATTTTAACATACTTTAAAGTAGAATTTATTCCTGTGATGAAAAGCTGAATTTTTATCAGCTGTTACTCCAGTCTTAAGTGTCACATGATCCTTCAGAAATCATTCTAATATGCGGATTTATTATTAGAATGATCAATGTTGGATAATATCAACAGTTGTGCTGCAAAATATTTTTTGGAACCTGTGATTTTTTTTTCAGGATTCTTTCATGAATAACAAGTTTAAAAAGTACAGTGTTTATTCAAAATATAAATATTTTATAACAATGTAAATTATTTATTATTAACTTTTAATAAACTTTATAATCATAAAATAAATGTATATAAAATATTACAAAAATAAATATATATTAGATATAATATATATATTCTTTTTTTACCGCAATATTTCATTTTATTAAAATAAAAATGTTACTTAAAATGTACAAATTTAAAATTAAAATTAAATGAAAATTAAATGATTAAATTAAAATGAATAAATCATTACCTTTATTTATTATTACAGTAAATGTATGCCAATATGCATTAAATATTTTTTGTATAAACAAATTAATGGCAGTATAACACATACACCATATAAATATGTATAGATACATGTGATAATATATATAGATGGAAAAGGTAAATATATGACTACAGATTAAAATAAATATATATATAATTTTGGAGGAAAATATGCTTATTTATCATGACAATTAGCCCATCATTTAAAAAGAAAAATGGAATCCATCATATTTCATTAGTTCAGTAGATTTAGTTTTCGATCGCTTTTCAATAAGCAAGACATATTATTTTCGACTGAATAGTAACATCCTTGTAACATCCTTGACAGGTTTCATACAAATGACTCATAAATAGCTCATTTAGAACTTCAATTTTGCACAAAAGTCGATATAACAGCCTTCAGTAGTGCTTGACTCCTGCTGTCCAGAAGAGGGAGATATTCCTTCATTTGTTTAAAGGTGCTCCAAAATGTTTCTCCAGTGATGTTATAGAGGCATCTGAACTGGAGCTTTGGAGAAGAGCGTGTGGGTGAATGTGTAGGAGAGATGCTATTGTTTGAGGCCGATCCTGCTGCGTCTGGGAGTGGCAGTAATACAGTCATTTCTGTGACCTTGAAATGAAGCCAAACTCTGCAAACATTCTCTCTGTTTAAAGTGACTGTATCACGCTAACCACAGAATGCTAGTCGAGCTCTGTCAGGGACCTCTCCGTTTTATTGTATCTAAATATAATCGCTATAAACCCCAAGATGCTCATAATTTTTGTTTGTGCGTCTCCTGGTCTGACAGGTGCGGTGGCCAGCACTGAGGTCAAGCAGAAACTCCAAGAGTTTCTGTTGAGTAAATCCACCAAAGACGGTACACCTAATGGGGTCCCCCAGAAAATCGCACAGAGCTCCAAACTGTGGTACACGTAAGTATCCGTCAAATACCTGTGCAGTAAAATGCACTTAAAGTTTAGGAAATAAATAAAACAGGGCTGGAGGAACTTTCCAGACTTCCGAGGTAATAAAATGTAATAAGATTTTAGCTAATAATCAGTAATGTGATACTAAGGTTAATGATACTAGAGCACAGAAGAGCTGTCAGCTGTATTTATGACTGTGAGGTAAGTTCAGGAGTTCAGTTTGCATCTCCTTTCTGTTCAGGGCCTCCCATCACACCTCTCTGGAGCAAAGTTCACCTCCTTTGGGAGGAGCGTCCTCCTCCTGCAAGATCTCCCTGCCCTCCCCGCAAGACTCCCGGGACGACTTTCCTCTGAGGAAGACAGGTAGGTTTCTAAAAGTTGGCCTCACGAAAAGACGTTACTCAGACTAACATTTCGTAATATGGCCATAATGTGCGTCGCACTCATGAAACACCACAAATTATATTTAATTTCAGTTTTTGCCGACAAGCTATTGCTTTATGAAACAGAGCAGGGGTTATGACTCAAAAGTCTTTTTCCCAGAATTACAGGATCCCTTGGGAGGCGACGCATAAGCTCATATTTGCATTATTTCAGAGTAAATGAAGAGTGGATTTTTCACAGTAGGATTTCGTTTCCTCTGAGCATGCTATAGAACCACAAATTTCCTAAAAAACGAAAGGTATATAATTTTCAGCTATATACGAGGCTTTAATTATTTAGAAAATCCTTGACTTTTCGCAGAAAACACCACAGGTTTGTTGACTCAGTGTTGGAGGGAGTCTCGTAGGAAGTCAGTATTAATGTGAGATATGACTCCCACTTGGCCAGCCAGTCGTGAGTTCTTGCAAAGGCCGAACTGTTCATAACTGTGCTGTTAAGTCACGGAAATGACATTACATTCCTTCCCCTTTGTGTCCCTTTGAATTATGATGGTAAACAATTATACCTGCTTAAATGCTTTCCCATATGGGTTGGCATGTTGTCTATTTACATAATTTAGGGATCAGGCAAGGGAGGTTTAATCCTAAATTATGCCGACTGTGTCTGCCAAATGTAAACTAATCTAAGGTAATTATGTAGGTTGTTCTGTTCAAATAAGCACTTTATAGACACATGAAAGAGACGTGTTTATTGTCTTAGCTTTTGAACAGTAACCTCCCAGTTTCAGCATCAATTTCGGCTTCGCTCCACTGAAACCAGCCAATATCCTGAGAACTAAAAGGAGCGGAAGGTTCTGGAATTCAAACAGCCTGCTGAGAAAGCAATGGAAGTCCCAAGCAAAAAAAAAAACAAAAAAAAAACAGAGAGCGAGAGAGAGGCCTAAGTTGTTGCTGTTAGGAAAACTTACAAATATGAAGTGTTTTGGTCTCTATCACAAAGTATTAAGGTCAATGACATATGGTTTGACCATGACAAAGAAGACAAAAAAATCTTGTTTAAAACACCTGTTTAAATTTTTAAGAAATGCCTCTTTGTGTCCATGTTGGATTCATACTGTTTTTAAGAATAGTTTAAATTTAATGACTCAAAATGTCATGCGGTGTAACTGTAAATTAATAAGTAACAGACTAAATGTGAGTGTGTTTGAATCAATGTCAGTGTACACATCTTAACCGTTATTTAAATAAATAATTTATTTTACAGATTTTTAAATTATTAGTTCAGTGATATAATTGTGTTTTGGGGATGTCGCAACATATGATGTTTTGCTAACCTTGCCTTGTGAAAAAAGATAAAATTATCTGATATTTTAAGAAACCTTGAGCCACACTGTATGATATCAGTTCCTGATTTTTCATTTTTTCATTTGTTTCAGCATGGTGGTTGCACCGCATGACTTTACTGGACAATTTTTAATTGACATTTTAAAAAAATGCCTCTTTGTGCTCATGTTGGATTCATAGAGTTCTGAAAAATGTTTTACAAATTTTAAGAAAACTTTAAATTGAATGACTCTAGAACTGTCATTCGGTGTAACTATCAAGTAAAAAGTAATGGACTAAATGTGAGTACGTTTGCATGTGAGTGTACACATCTTAACCATTATTTAAATAAATTATTTTAAACATATTTTTAAATGTAAAAGTGTTTTTACAAAAACCATACAGTATTAATTCATAGACATAATTATGTTTTTAGGAAATCACACATATGATATTTTACTAACCTGTCCATGTAAAAAACGATAAAAATATCAGATATTTCAAGAAACCTTGCCACAAAATATCTGATATTTTAAGAGACCTTGGCACACACTCTATGATATCACTTCCTGATTTTTTTTCCTTTTCCCCCTTTGTTTCAGCATGTTAGTTGCACCGTATGACTTTAGTGGACAATTTTTAATTGTCATTTAAAAAAAAAAAAAGCATCTTTGTACTCATGTTGGAATCATGCCGTTTTGAAAACTTTTACACATTTTAAGAAAAGTTTAAATTTAAGGACTCTAAGAATGTCATGCGGTGTAACTATCAAGTAATAAGCAATAGACTAAATTTGGGTACATTTGAATACATTTGAGTGTATACATTTTAACCAGCGTTTAAATAAATAATTAATTTTAAATCTATTTTTTAAATGTAAAAGTGTTTTTACAAAAATCATAAATTATTAATTCATAGATATAATTTTTTTGGGAAATTGCACCATATGATATTTTACTAACCTTTCCTTGTGAAAAAAAAAAAAAATCTGATATTTTAAGAAACCTTGACACAAAATATCTGATATTTTAAGAAATGTTGACAGACACTCTATGATGTCACTTCTTGATTTTTTTCCTTTTGCCCCTTTGTTTCAGCATGTTAGTTGCACCGCATGACTTTAGTGGACAAATTTTAATTGACATTTAAAAAAAAATTGTGCTCATGTTGGAATCATGCTGTTTTGAAAACTTTTACACATTTTAAAAAAAGTTTACATTTAAGGACTCTAAGACTGTCATGCGGTGTAACTATCAAGTAATAAGTAATAGACTAAATTTGGGTACATTTAAATACTTACACTTACGTACATTTAAAAATTTGAGTGTACACATTTTAACCAGACTTTAGATAAATGATTGATTTAAAATCTATTTTTAAATGTAAAAGTGTTTTTACAAAAATCATAAATTATTAATTCATAGATATAATTAAGTTTTTGGGAAATTAAAGCCTTGTGGAAAAAAATCTGATATTTTAAGAAACCTTGACACCAAATATCTGATTTTAAGAGACTTTGACACTCTAAGTTTGTTTCAGCATGTTAGTTGCACCACATGACTTTAGTGGACAATTTTTAATTCACATGTTTAAAATGCCTCTATTTGTGCTTATGTTGGATTCATATTATTTTTGAAAAAAAAAAAACTTTTTACACATTTTAAGAAAAGTTTCAATTTAATGGTTCTAAAACTCTCATGCGGTGTGACTATCAAGTAATAAGTAATAGACTAAATGTGGGTATATTTGAATACATGTGAGTGTACACATCTTAACCGTCATTTGAATGATTTTAAATGTATATTTCAATGTAGAAGTGTTTTTGCAAAATTCATAAATTATTACTTTATAAATGTAATTATGGAACTGCGCTATATGATATTTTACTAACCTTGCCTTTGTGAAAACCATGAAAATATCTGATATTTTAAGAGACCTTGACACACACTCTTTTTTTTTTCTTTGTTTCACCATGTTAGTTGCACCACGTTACTTTTAAATATAGTTTTAAATGTAAAAGTGGTTTTGCAAAAATGATAAATGATTAATTTATAGATATAATTACGTAACTGGGAAACTGCACCGTATGATATTTTACTAACCTTGCCTTTGTGAAAACCATAAAAATATCTGATATTTTAAGAGACCTTGACACACTCTCTGTGATATCACTTGCTGATTTTTTTCTTTGTTTCAGCAAGTTAGTTGCACCACATGACATTAGTAGGGAAAAAAATGCAATTATTCCAAAATATTTGATTTTTTTTAATTAATATTTTTTCTTTTTCATTATTGTGGTACTTATTCATCAACAAGCTTTCAAAATAAACCATTTCATAGAAAAGTAAACATTTTAGTTTATTAACTCATCAGTATGCACCAAAAAAACAAATAAGTGTTTGGTATTACTCACCTTTAAAGGGATAGTTCACAGAAATGTCATTACTTACTCACCCACATGTTGTTCCAAAACCCATAGGGCTTTCATTCATCTTCGTAATGCTGGCTCTTGCATCAGCAGCACCACAAGCATGCACCATGTTATTCGGAAAAGAAGAAATTGTTAAATAAAGTCGTTATTACACATGAAAAGTATTCTCATAGCTTTAAATTATGGATGAACCACATGTTCACATGGACTTTTTTATTGATGTCCATACTACCTTTCTGGGCCTTGAACGTGTCAGTTGCGCTGCTGTCTATGCAGGGTCAGAAAACTCTCGAATTTCATCAGAAATATCTTAATTTGCATGTGTAGATGAACGAATGTCTTACAGGTTTGGAACAACATGAGGATAAATAACTAATGACAGAATTTTCATTTGTGGGTGAACTGTCCCTTTAAGTGTGTTGATCCATTGCCTAAAACTTTTAAAACCTATTTCCTTCTGGTTGGATTCGAAACTCTATATGTGGTCACACCCATGCGAGGTCCCTTCCCCCTCTTCCTGTCCATCTCAATTAGAATCCCCTCAAAGCAGGCACTCAACAGGAGCCACACAATAATGCTAGTTGTTCCACTTCCTGTATTTCATCTGAGATGCCTGACTGGCATATGTCAAGAGGTTAGGTTAGCGTTGTGGAGAGAATTAACCAAAACAAGACAAGTTTAGTGAGTACTACAGGAACTGACACTTTTTTTAAGAAGTAATTCTTCTTTTCCGTTGGGACGTTAGCGCTTTTTCATTTGCAATACTCAATGTGGCTTTGATTTGATCACACTGTTTTCGACTAAACTTGTAAAGACACTCCAATGCGTCACGTGATCAGACGAATCTCTTTGTACCGATTTCTGGACCAGAAAAGATCAGTGTGGCGGCACGTGACACTGCTGCGGGGAGGAATGGTCCAGCTTATTGAAGAGAGGAAAAAACCTTCTTAGTCTTGACCCACATACCAAACATGTGGAGCAGGTGCAGCTGAGATGAGAGGGATTTGAGTTTGTGGGTTTTAAATGGTGGATATTTTGGGCCGTCAGACCGGGCTTGCTTTATTATGACACGCCATTTTCCCCCACTCGATATGGAGGGATGTGGGAAGGAGGAAAAAAAGAAAAATGAACGGAGATGCAATAATGAAGTAATATGGTTTGCAAGAACAGTATTGTTGCATCATATAGTCCGGGTCTCCTGGGAAAACAGGTGTTTGCATTTTTACTAATGAGAGAAAAAGTATCAGAGAGGCGGCAGGCAGGATCAGGTGTGTGCAAATACATGTCGCCTTTAGAATGTTTGACTAAGCTAATCTTTAAAAGAAATGCAAAAGATGGACAAAAATAAAGGAAGCAATAATATATTGAAATGTCTGACCAATAAAAAAAAAAAAAAAAAAGATTAGTATGCTCTCAAAGAGTAAAATTTTTTGCTATAGTATTGCTGTCCCTTTAAGTTAATGGTAGATAATGATCTTAATCTTACAATAAGGAATAGAAATGTACATATTCTTTAATATCTATCGAGTATCCTAATAAACACACACACATAATCTGATTAACAATATGATGTCAGTACACTGTGTATAACAATAAATGATTATTGTCAAGTTTCAAATTTACCTTTTTGTCACACCTTAGTGTGACATTTACTAGTCATAAATATTTCTTACAAGTCATGAAACTGTATTTTGCATTTGGAAATATTAAAAATACAGTATATATTTGTCCTTATTATTGAAATTTCCTTTTCTAATTTTACTTTAATTGTAATTAATTAATTAATTAAGTAATCTATCTTTTCCATTTTTCCATTTATATAAATGTTAAATGTTACATTTTTACTAGTCATAAATATTTCTAACCAGTCATGAAACTGTATTTTACATTATTTTTGATATTAAAAAATACAGTATATATTTGTCCTTGTGGCAGTTGGATTATTTAAATGTCTTTTTTCTAACTTCTTATGGAAATTTATTTATTACAATGTTTTAAATAATTGTTTGTTTTTAATTATTTAAATTCCATTTCTAATTTCACTTTAATTTTAATTACATATTTATTTAATCTTAAAACAAACAAAAAAGCATCCAATCAAATAAATAATTATTAAATAATAATTGAGTAATTTATAATAACAAATTATTATTTATATTACTTATCAATTTTGTAAATGATCATTTATTATACATTTTATTTTATATAATCTGATTAACAATTTGGCACCAAAACATTGTGCATAGCAATAAATGATTATCATCAAGGTCCAAAATGATCTTTTCATTTTTCCATTTAAATAAATGTTAAATTTACTAATATTTCTTACCAGTCTGTATTTTGCTGTATTTTTTATATTAAAAAAGTATATATTTGTCCTATATGTGGCAGTTGGATTATTTAAATGTCCTTCTCTGATTTCACTTTAATTTTAGTTAAAGTTTTAGTAATTTTGTTGTTTGTTTTTGTCATTTTATACGGTCTTAATAGTTAATAGTTTTAGTTATTTTACTACTGTTAACAATGAAAATGAGTAATTTTGAAGCTAATGTTTTTTTGTGTTTTTTTTGTATATTTTATTTCAAAAAACATTCTTTGAATAAATTTAGTTCCATTTAAAAGTTATAATCCTGTCTGTCACATCACCACCTAACTCAGTGAACATCTCTGAATATTGATTTAAAGCGGTAGTTACCCAAAAATGACAATTCTGTCATTAATTACTCACCCACTTGTTGTTCCAAACCTGTAAGACCTTCGTTCATCTTCAGAAAACAAATTAAGATATTTTTGATGAAATCCGAGAGCTTTCTGACCCTGCATAGACAGCAATGCAACTACAACGTTTAAGACCCAGAAAGGTTGTTTGGACATCGTTAAAATAGTCCATGTGACAACAGTGGTTCAACTTTAATTTTATGAAGCTACGAAAATACTTTTTGTGCACAAAGAAAACAAAAATAACAACTTTATTTCACAATTTAGTCTCTTAAGTGTTGTGTTTTCACGAGAGTACCATGACACATGCGTGTGGTGCTGCTGATGCACAAGCTGGCGTTTATTTTTGGGTGAACTGTTCCTTTAAACTGTGCATTTTGCATTTAGTGCGTGTTAATCATTGCCTCTGGTTAGCACATCTTATTAGATATGATCTTTTTTGGTCACTTTATACACTCTTCATATACACTCTTCACACTTGTCAAACACATGCTAAGCCGCACAGCTCTGAAGGGGAACTTTGTCTTTAGGTCGAGACAACACGATAAATAGACCTCAGCAGTGTGTGCCCTCTAGCGCTGCTTTCAAATGTAATAATGTGATTGATTTATGGGCCTGTTAAGTCTTTGCCTCATACATATTCCTGTTTGACTTGGCCTCCGGTTCCAGGCCGCGTGTCAGCGCGAGGAAAAATCAAGCAGGTGTCGGGACTGTCGCTCCGTCCGCGGCTTTTTTTCCTGAAGTTGTGGGGTGGAGTGATGTGTTCTCCCGTGGCATGACGATCACAGCCTCCTACTAAACCCACCAACAATCGCTCTTCCACCTCCACAGCGATAGGGTAGCTTTCCCGTGGTGACAGGCTGTAGCGGCGAATAAAAATAGAAGGCAATCAGGACAGTGTGGGGTGCAAGGCGGATTGGAGAGGGCTCCCTGCAGTTCGCTCTCAGCCCACTCCGCTAGCGGGATTTACATCCCATTAGCGCGCTGCTGGATTGGAGCAGACGGTCCTGCCTCTGCTTCTGAAGAGGCCTGAAATAGCAGCCCAGCCTGCGGTCCAGTTTGCTCCCTCTCGTTCTCTCCTCTGAGATTACTACTTACAGCTGTGTCTTCCCATGACTCCCACTTCTCATACTAAGTCATCCTACATGGTCGTATCCATTTGGTCAGCTGTCTTTTTAGTATGGTAACAATCTCCCTCTCCCTCCTTCGGCTGCTCTCTTCAGGGGTCTTAGCATGGCTACAATACTCTTCTAAAATAAGCAAAATTCTGAAAAACTGAAAAAATGCATCCAGTCATACTTGCCGGTATTTAAAAGGCTTTTTAAAAATAAAAAAAAATCCTAAATAATAATAATTCAATGAATAATTATTACACAGAATTGCATGCATTATTTATTTATTTATTAAAAAATGTTTATAATAAAATAAATAATTACAAATTATGATTTAATTTATACATTTTGTTTTCTATTTCTATTACTAATTTCATAATTACTATATTTGTAATAAATTATGATTATATGTAATTATTATAAATTATTATTATTTAATAAATATAAATTATTTCATTTATACATTTTATCCATCTATCTATCTATCTATCTATAATAAATTAATTTATAATTTATAGAAGTGAATTATTATTTAAATAATTGTAATTATTATTTAATAAATACTACTAGTATTTATAAATATTACTACTGTAATCTCTCTATCAAATTAAGTTTTTTGTTTAGAATTTATAACTTTTAAAATAAATTAATAAAATAATAATCTAAATAATCTATTCAAAAGTATGATCATGAGGGAACTCACATGACATAACGTGCATTCTATATATCTGATTTTTACGTATAAATTTGATAAATTATTATTTATTACACTTTTTTATGTTAAATATTTTTGAAAATATTTTTAATTCTGAAATAATATTAGGAATATTTACAAAATATTTTATATAAATAAATTAGAATAACTTAACTTAAATTAGATTATTTATTATACAGTTTATTTTGTATTTATTTTTGTAAAACGTATTTATTTGAAAACAAATATTATTATAAATTATTATTATTTTATGTGTGTGCATGTGTGTATAAGTATATATCACATTTTAGATGATTTCTTAAAATTAATTATTTATAACTCTAATTAATTATTTATAATTCTAAATGTGATGAGGAAGCTCATAAGGCATATTGTCCATTGGTCGCAAAACGTGTGACCACATGAAATCAAAATTACATTTTTTTAGCTTTATGGTTATATCTATTCGGTATATTTATATCTTGCATTTTCTCTTGCTAAACATTTTTTGTACTTTCCATTTTTTTGCCAGTGTATTTTCAGTTTAGCTTGTAAAGCAAAACGTAGAGAACCACTGATCTAGATTATAACTGCTAGTGTTACTATTGCACAATGGGGAACTGAGGGGAAAAAAATCAAACAGCACTCGTAATAACAAGACCGAATTTCGGTATTTTTGGCTTCTAGTTGTAATGTGGGTGTTTCCCAAAGGGAGTCACTGAATGTGGGTGGCTGGCTTACTCACTCGCTTCCCATCAGAGAGATGTTTAGAAACACTTGCCTGTACGTTGTAGTTATATAAACAGATACTTCTCCATAATTCAACTTTATTTAAATGATGACAGAAAACCTCATAGGGTGTAATTTGATATAATAATGTAAATTTCTTCTTCATTTGAAGTCTTTTTTGCACGTTTTGCATGAATGTAGTTTTGTATGGACAGGGTGTGGCATACGACACTCGTTAACCAAAACATCTGTTACCACTAAATTTGTTTGTTCATTTATTTACTACTTTAACAGAAACTGACTATAAAAACCCTCTACAACTAAACACTGCATCTAAAATTTCTTGTTGATTTCATAAAAGATCTGTAGATAGAATGAATTAGAGTTGCTATTATTCTAGTATTAATAAGTTTTTAAAATTAATAATTGGTGTTGTCAAATCACAATTTGTGTTTACATATTACTGTATGTATGTATGTATGTATATATGTATGTATATATAAAAACACATATATAATATATGTGTGTGCTTTTATATATACATATAATACATACAGTTGACATATTATGTAAACACAAACTTTTATTTTGGGTGAAATTAATCGATTTGACAACACTATTAATATTATCTTGAGTATTAATGCAATAATACTCATTTAGTTAGATATTTAGTTATGTATCTGTTAAAAATAAATGCAGTAAAAACAGTAGTATTGTGAAATACTATTACAATTTAAACAGTTCTCTATTTTTTATATATTTGAAGATGTTATAATGAAAAAAAGCATTTAGTTTAAATTGAAATGTTGTGTAAGATTATAAATGCATTTACTTTCTTTTTTGATCAGTTTAATGTGTCTTATATTAGTATAGTTTCTTTAATAAAAATCATTCTGACACTAAACATTAATTGTGTATACAAATTGATTATTTTTTACATTATATAATACAATATAATATAATATTATACTATATTATACATATAATAATAAAAATAGTTTTTAAGGCAACAATACTCTTCTAAAATAAGCAAAATCCTAAGTTATAAAATACAAAAATAAAATGCATCTAATCATATACTTGGAAGTATTTAGAATGAATTTTTAAAAATAAACAATTATTAAATAATAATTTAATTATTGAATTATTTCTTTAACATTGTTTATAATAAAAAAATAGTTATCTATCTACGTTAGTTTTGTATACAAATTTATTTGTTACATTAATTTTTATATATATACATAAATTGAATAGTATAATTAATATACATTTTATAATATAATACAATATGATATAATATATTATAATATAATATAATACAAAACAAAATTCTTAAGGCAACAATACTCTTCTAAAATAAGCAAAAAGTTATAAAATGAAAAAACAAAAACATCTAATCACATAATTTAAAAGGCAATTTTAAAAAATAATTATGAAATAATATTCAATTATTTAATTATTTCTTTATTTAACATTGTTTATAATAAAATAAGTAGTTATTATTATTCTATCTATCTGTGAATTTTATATACAAATGTGTGTATATATATACATCTTATAATATAATATAATATTCCAAAAAAAAGTTTTCTTTCCTATTTTCATCATTTTTTAATAGTGTATGGTCAGACTGGCTCTTGCTGACCTTATTTTTTATTTATTTATTTATTTTTTTGCTTAAAGCCTTTGTTGCTCAGGCTAATTTACTCCAGATGCTCAGAAACTCTGATCCTTGAAAACAACCTGTAAATGACCACAGATCTAATCATAGTCCTATAACATCACAGTACAGGAATGCTACAACACAACAATGTGGATTCCCCTCTCCTGCTTTGTGACATGCATAGCTACAAACGCATCAAAACATTTCCGTAACAACGCTTGGCTACAAAGGTTTAGACTAAACAGTTCAGATTCCGAATATGTGATTAACATGTGATATTATGTTTTCTCTCCAGTCTCAGAGCCCAATCTGAAGGTGCGGTCCAGGTTAAAGCAGAAGGTTGCAGAGAGGAGGAGCAGCCCACTGCTTAGGAGGAAGGAGGGGAGCATCATGACACCCTTCAAAAAGAGAGCCTTGGAGCTTCTGGGTAGGAGTTCCATCCCAAAATGCATCTCACAATTAGATGACACACCTGGGGCATAAACAATAAGGCTTCCTGCCGGTTGGATGTTCGCTGGTGGTTTCTCTCCAGTAATCACAGCAGCCGTCTCAGTGTGCTGATGTTGTTATGTAACAGCTGCTCTGGCAGGTGTCATCCGGAGCACCGTCCAGTCTGGTTTTGAGCCTTGGCCGCTTGAATGATTTTTCCATGGGGTTTCAGTCACTTGTGTATATTTATAATATATCAGTGGCAGCAGTTGGTGGTTGGTTTTGGAAACACAGTGGTCACAGATTGTCATCCAGTTCATGCAATGTAAATATGCCAGAGATGACATCATGACATCATGCTATTACTGATGACATGAGGTTAATTTTCATTTGTCTAAATCTATTCATTAATTTTAAAAGACATAAAAATTACAATATATACAGAGGATTTTTAAATATAAATTTATGAATTAAAATTCATTTTAATATTACAGGGGGGCAATTCAGAAGGAACAGGGGTGGTACAACTGTCCTGTTATCATAATGAAGTAAAAAGCTTCATTAAAAAGATGAAAGTCTTGGGGGCAAAAAAATCTTTATTTTATTAACCTTGTTTTGTAAAATAAATAAAATAAAATAAATAGAAACAAACTGGTACATTTTATAGATAATTGATATTTATCATAAATAAGTACATAAATAAATAAATAAATAAATAGGAGTCGGAATTATTAGCCGACTCCAGTGACATTTTATTTTATTTTATTTTATTTTATTTTATTTTATTTTATTTCAGTGATAATTGATATTTATCATAATAAAGAAAAAGCTTCATTAAAAAGTTGGGGGGGGGGGTGGCTTTATTTTATTAACATTGTTTTATAAAAATAAATAAATAAACAAACAAGCAGTTACGCAGGAAGTAACACATGGAATTATTAGCTGACTCCAGTGACATTTTATTTTATTTTATTTTATTGATACTTTGATATTTATCATAATAAGGAAAACAAACAAACAAACAAACAAACAGTTACGCAGGAAGTAACACATGGAATCATTAGCCGACTCCAGTGATATTTTATTTTATTTTATTTTATTTTATTTTATTTTATTTTATTTTATTTTATTTTATTTTATTTCATTTTATTTTATTTTATTTTATTTTATTTTATTTTATTTTATTTTATTTCATTTCATTTATTTTTATTTTGTTTTATTTTATGGATAATTGATATTTGTCATAATGAAGAAAATAAATAAACAAACAAACAAACAGTTACGCAGGAAGTAACACATGGAACTATTATCCGACTCCAGTGACTTTTTTTTATTTTATTTTATATCATTTTATTTTATTTTATTTTATTGATACGTTGATATTTATCATAATAAGGAAAACAAACAAACAAACAAACAAACAAACAGTTACGCAGGAAGTAACACATGGAATCATTAGCCGACTCCAGTGATATTTTATTTTATTTTATTTTATTTTATTTTATTTTATTTTATTTTATTTTATTTTATTTTATTTTATTTTATTTCATTTTATTTTATTTTATTTCATTTCATTTATTTTTATTTTGTTTTATTTTATGGATAATTGATATTTGTCATAATGAAGAAAATAAACAAACAAACAAACAAACAGTTACGCAGGAAGTAACACATGGAACTATTATCCGACTCCAGTGACTTTTTTTTATTTTATTTTATATCATTTTATTTTATTTTATTTTATGACAAGGTAAAGTTAGTTATAAAATTAGGAATTAATAATGCATGAATTATTGTATGTGTGTGTGTGTGTGATAGAATAAATATTGAAAAACATTGAAAATATTTATAAATATACTGTATGCGTGGATGGATGGATGGATGGATGGATGGATGGATGGATGGATGGATGGATGGATGGATAGATAGATAGATAGATAGATGTTGTTATGAAAATGTTAATATTGCACATTGACAACCACATGCATTCAAAGTGCCGGTAAAATATACCTGGAATTTACTTGACATTTAATTTTATATAAAACCATTTGTTGAAACCATTGAAACTGTTTCAGAACCATATGAAGGATTTATAGATCTACAGTTTATATATTATCAATAATGTCTGTACTTGCACTTAAAATATCCATTTAATATCATTTTCCCCAGAATCCACAGCCAGCAGCAGTGCACCGGGATCAGGGCCCAGTTCACCCAACGGGGCCTGCAGTGCCTTGGGGGCTGAAAACGGACCCTCCTCTCTCCCAGTCACCACACGTACTGAGGTACTTACATTAAACATGTTTTATTACAGGTATGCAAGTCTATTAACAGTTAAGCTTTCGCACAGCAGTTTCATCAAAGCTTTCCTGAAAGATTAAAACCTGTACGACAAAAAGAAAAGTTGATGGCCACCAGGCCGTGCCCGTAAATTTCTTCGACACAAGCCCAGCCTGTCCTCATGCAGCTATGAAAACACAACTCTGTCTCTACAGCCTGCGACCTGCTTGTCCGTCTCAGTCCAATGCAAACGGCTCCCAGCACGGACAATAAAGAGTCAGTTCACTTCCTCCCACAAACTCCTGCTCTGTACCGCTAACCTTTACTGGCATAGCTATGTGGTTTTCTTTGCCTGCAGCCCTCGTAAAGCTCAGGGCAAGAAAGAGTAGATCAGATATAGCTCAAAATAAAGTTACGTTCAAGGCTCACCTATGGATATTCTCACTAACAACCTTCAAAATAGTGTGCAGGTTCCAGGTTCAGTAGATGTTAAGCTCAATCGACTATATATATAGTAGTGCGGAGTGGTGTTCTGAAATAAGGAAGCAAAATAAAACTGTATAAAAATTTGTTAATATAATATGTGTGTGTACTGTGTGTACTTATACGTATATATAAATACACACATACATGCATATATTTAAGAAATGTATTATATAATTATATTAGTGCTGTCAAACGATTAATCGTGATTAATCACATCCAAAATAAAACTGTATAAAAATTTGTTAACATAATATATGTGTGTGTACTGTGTATACTTACAAGTATATATAAATACACATATACATGTATATATTTAAGAAATGTAAGCAATATATATTTATATTAGTGCTGTCAAACGATTAATCATGATTAATCGCATCCTAAATAAAAGTTTTTGTTTATTATATATATGTGTGTGTACTGTGTATATTTATTATGTACATATAAATACACAGAAATGCATGTATATATTTAAGAAAAATATGTTTTATATTTATATAAAATATAAATTATATAAATATAAATATATACATGGAAATATTTGCAAAAAATATATGCTGTATGTGTGTGTATTTATATATACATAATAAATACACAGTACACACACATATATTATGTAAACAAAAACCTCTTTGGATTTTGGATGTGATTAATCGCGATTAATCGTTTAGCAGCCTATATGAATATATACATGTAAATATTTCTTAAATGTATACATTCATATATACGTATAAGCATACACAGTACACAAATGTTATGTAAAAACCTTTTATTTTAGATGTGATTAATCGATTTGACAGCACTATAAAATACTCACTGCTCCAACATTTTAGGGACAAAACCTAAAAATAAATAAATAAATCAAGATTAATTAAATATGCAAATTCATTGTATTGTGAAAAAAAAAAAAAAATTATAACTTTTTCTGTGTAAAGTTATATTCAGTTTTGATTCATTTTCATGAGAGCATAATGACTAAAATGCTAATATGATCATAAAAATTAAGAGAATAACATTACAGCTCAAATTCTACAATGGTTTTAGCAGAACAACTACTGTATTTTCATTAAACAATAAACTTCATATTTTTATTTTAAATAGTTAAAAAATGGGCCTAATTCAATTAAGTGCCTCCCGTTACGTTAACAAAACAGAATTATTTTTGTGTTTATCAACATCACACCACAATACTGTCAATCAGGGCTGCACAATTTATCAAAATTGAACCAAAAGTGCTTTAATAAATGATAAAATCGATAGGCTGCGATATAATCAAATAATGATGCACTTATGTTTTAAAGTGAAGCACGGCACTGTGTTCATTTACACATGAGCAGCTCATGTTCCATTGTTTTCAGTGTCTTACGGTGAAATTTATATTATTATTATTATTTTTTTAAAATAATTTTAATACGAATTTCATAATCATATTATGGGCCAAATTATAAGGCCCTACAATCAAGCTTAAATATTAATTGCAGTAATCTGAAAAATCACAATTTGTGTTTTTTTCACCACATCATTTAGTCTTACTTTCAATATAGCATAACCTGTTTTGAACCCAAAATATTCCTTTAGGAACACGGAGGGCTTTTCCCATTTGCCGATGTTCATTAGCTCCCTCTGACTCACTTCCTGGTGGCTTCACGGCTTGGTTCCTCCGGGTCCCTGTGGACTTTGCTCACAAAGAGGTGTATTCTGGGCAAATGTGACATGTCTCTGTGAAGCCTCAGCTTAGCAGCTGTGTTATTCTTCAACACCACTGTTTACACTCCCATGGACCTCCAATGCAATAGCCGACAAGGAATGCTTATTGCACTGCGATCCAGGGTCGAGGTGGTGGGTGGTTGAGCTTAATTGATCCACCAGCCGCTGGTAGCCAAAGACACGTTAACAACACAAACACGGCCGATCGCTATTGTATTGACACAAGCTTGACGTCTCGTGGATCGTACCGGCGCTACCCGCAGACACCGCGCCAGTTTCGAAAGCCAGCCGTGATTGTGATCCGTTACATTGGGTATCTTCTTTCAGAGGGAACTGGTCCCCTGGGTCAAATAAGGCCGGATATCCACATACAGGTCAGTGAATAGGCAGGAGGGATTGGAGGGTAAACAGTACAGCCCCTCTGCCACATGCTGATGGGCCGCACCACTGGATAGAGGAAGTACAGTTGAAAACTGATCAGAAAGACTGCAGTGAGACTGTTTTTTCCTCTGATACAGTTCGGTTTGAGAAATGATAGCGACTGGGATACGACTCTGCGTTTGTGGGCTTCTCTGGGGCCTTGGTTTTACGGCCTCCAGTTGAGCTCACACAGCTCCGCTGTGGCAGGAACAAAACCGTCATTCGTTTTAGTACGT
The DNA here is from genome assembly GCF_022985175.1 of Labeo rohita. Taxonomy (NCBI): domain Eukaryota; kingdom Metazoa; phylum Chordata; class Actinopteri; order Cypriniformes; family Cyprinidae; genus Labeo; species Labeo rohita. The sequence goes on along the minus strand of NC_066884.1, from coordinate 26,078,666 downwards.
TAAAGTTTATTGTTCTGTTGCTATTGCTCTTTCCAATGGTCCATGGTGGGATTTCAAAATATCTCTCTTTCTCTCTTCTTCCCTCCCTCCCTCTCTCTCTTTTTCCATTACAGCGGTGGCCATCACAGCCGAGGTTATTAGGGCCTGAAAGCTCGGTGTCTGTGTTAAATCTCTATACGTCTCCATCGCTGCCCAATATCTCCCTGGGTCTCTCGGCTGCCTCTTCTCCCATAAGCGTAAGTGAAATAATGCATCGTCTTTCATAACTTCCCCTGTTAAAGCAAGTTCATACCATGTCTGGATTTTTGGCATGAACAGCATGACACAATGCGTCCCTATGAACTCTGTAACACTGAATCAGACTGAAATGAGTACGGCAGAACAATTTATTTAGGCTTTTATTAAGATAAGTGAAACAAAATCTTGAAACATATTTTAATATTTTAGTTTATATTTAATATTTTAAATAAAAGAATATATATATATATATATATATATATATACACTGCTGTTCAAAGGTTTGGTATCAGTAAGATTTTTAATGTTTTTTAAAGCTGTTTTTCTGCTCATCAAGGCTGCATTTATTTGATCAAAAATACAGAAAAAACAGTAATATTGTGAAATAAAATTGCAATTTAAAATAACAGTTTTCTATTTTTATATACTTTAAAGTATAATTTATTCTTGTGATGAAAAGATGTCATTACTCCAGTCTTCAGTGTCACATGATCCTTCAGAAATCATTTGTGTGTTGTGTTAAACTGATAAAATGTCATAGTAAAGACTTACATTGTTACATTGTTATTCTTTTTTTAAGTTCTATATTATATAAGTAATAAGTATATTAAAATAGAAAAGAGTTGTTTTAAATTATAAAAATATTTCACAATATTAATTGTTTTCTGTGTTTTTGATCAAATAAACACTTGGTGAGCAAGAGACTTCTTTAAAAACAATAAAACTCTGATCCCAAACTTTTGAATGGCAGTTTAAATACATATTTAAATATTTAAATATTCTTTTTTATAAAATATAATATTATATTATATATCTCTAATAATTAATATAATGTATTTATAGAATATAGTTTAGAAATATTATATTTAATTAATTAATTAATTATTAATATAATGGTATTATATGATATTTCTCCTGCTTGTGTGATATTGTTAATTTACCGATCAAAGGTTTGGAGTTATTAAGATATTTTAATGTTTTTGAAAGAAGTCTAATAAGCTAAGAGTTTATTTGTTATTATGTGTATATTTACATACATATATATATATACACACACATATACAGTTAAGTCAAAAGTTTACGCAAAATGTTAATTCTTTTATCAAAATAAGCAGGATCATACAAAATGCATGCATTTTTTTTATTTAGTACTGACCTGAATACGATATTTCACATAAAAGACGTTTACATATAGTCCACAAGAGAAAATAATAGTTGAATTTATAAAAATTACCCGCTTCAAAAGTTTACATACACTTGATTCTTAATACTTGTGTTGTTACCTGAATGATCCACAGCTGTGTTTGTTTGTTTAGTGATAGTTGTTCATGAGTCCCTTGTTTGTCCTGAACAGTTAAACTGTCCGCTGTTCTTCGGAAAAATCCTTCAGGTCCCACAGATTCTTTGGTTTTTCAGCATTTTTGTATATTTGAGCCCTTTCCAACAATGACTGTATGTTTTTAAGATCTTTTCACACTGAGGACAACTGAGGGACTCATATACAACTATTACAGAAGGTTCAAACGCTCACTGATGCTCCAAAAGAAAACACGATGCATTAAGAGACGGGGTGTAAACTTTTGAACAGAAAAAAAATGTGTGCATTTTTCAAAGATGTGTGCGTAAATATCATATTTTTTTAATTTAGTACTGCCCTTCAGAAGCTGCAGGAGATACTTACATGTTCCCCAGAAGACAAATTGAGTTAAATTTACCCTGATCTTCAAATTCAAAAAGTGTTCACCCCCAGCTCTCATCAATGAGCATTTGAACCTTCTGTAATAGTTGCATGTGTATATATATATATATATATATATATATTATAACATTTAAATATGATATATAGATCTCATATTATTTTGTTGTCACTCTTGGTTTAAGTCGTCACTCAACTGTAAGGTATTCAGGACTTTATTATTAAAAAAACACATTTTTAATTTGTCTCTTTTAAATTCCAGTTTATAGTCACCAAGACCGATTAAATTCTAATGAATTTAATGTGGATGTTTACACTGATAAATGAGGGGAAATGTAGTTTATGGCCTTGGCTCAGCTGCATATTGCTTTGACTGTTGAAAGACTAGCCATCACTGGCTGACTGGATGATATGTGTAGCCTCAGGGTGCTGGCCTTTGACCTTGGGGGATTTTATAGGCCTTAGATAAATATTGTGCTTAAGTGTCTGGTGTCGGTTGCACTCCAGCCCTCCCCAGTCACCTCATCCATTACTGCTGTTTAAAGTCCAGCCAAAGCAGAATAATCAAGTGTAACTCCAAAATAATCTTTAATCTTAAGTTAATTTGCAGTTTAAATAGTTTATAGCTCCCTACCTAGAAAATTAAACAAACATGAATACATTTGTATACATATATTTGGCTACAAGAGACATTTTGATCTGAACAATCCAAGACCCTCCCATAAAATCCACTGTTTATCAGAACACATCAGTGAATTCATTCAATACATTTGCAAGTGAACCAGTAGAAATAAATATACCATATCTTCTTTATCACCTGTCAGGCTGCTTTAGGATTTCAAGAGAAGCATGTTGAGGGTGGTGGTGTATCAGCGGTCATTCAGGGTTTGCCCACCCAACTTCTGGGTCCAGTCCCCTTGTCTGTTGCGATGGAGACCAAAGTGAGCAGCAGCCACCAAGCTCTCTTGCAGCACCTCCTCCAGAAAGAGCAACTCCGCCACCAAAAGATCCTCTCTACTGGTGAGAACATCAGAGACACTTTGATATACAAGATTCTTAAGAATACTTCAGAATTCTTTTTCAGTTGAATAAAATAAATCTTTTTTCACAGCTTTCACTTGGCATTGTTAAGTTACAGGTACATTCCCCACTGGAGCAACATGGGGTTAAGTGTTGGTTGCTCAAGATTTTCCCTTGTGGGGTTTGAACCTGTAACCTTTTAGCCTGTGGCTTTTTTTTTTAGTTTTTAAAGGACTAGTTCACCCACAAATTGTCATTTTCTCACCCTCATGTCGTTCCAAATCCGTAAGATCTTCGTTTATCTTCGTAACACAAATTAAGATATTTTTGACTCTGCAAAGACAGCAACGCAGCTACAATGTTCAAGGCCTAGAAAGGTAGTAAGGACATTGTTAAAATAATCAGTGGTTCAATCGTAATTTTATGAAATCTTAGTGAAATCTGTCAATTCAAATCTGTAGAGTCCATATCACCTTCAGTGTAAACTGGGGCAGAAATCATGTAGTGTATTCCAGCCTTGGAATCATATCATTCAGACTGATTTGTGAACTGAATCAACTGATTCATTGAGAAGAACCAACCTAAATGAATGATTCATTCACAAATTAAGCATTACTCCCTCTCTAGGCAACATGCCAAGGAGATCTGGAGTAAGTAAATATGTCAGTATTTCATTTTGGGCGCACTGTTTCTTTAAAATGAAACCTGTGAGGGTGAAACTGTTCTATTCTGTTAGATTTATATTTACCAGATCCATATGTTTTGTTACATAGGTCAAAGTCCTGTGCATCCTCCTTCTCCGTTGGCCATGATGGAAAGCTCTCCGAGCAGCACCCGACCCAAACTGCCCCGTCACCGGCCCTTAAATCGAACCCAATCGGCTCCGCTGCCCCAGAGCACACTAGCTCAACTTGTGATTCAGCAGCAACACCAGAACTTCCTGGAGAAACAGAAACAGTACCAGCAACAGGTCCACATCAACAAGGTACAATCATTTAACTGACCCGTCGTGATTTTAATGCTATCATGGGAAGATGAGGATGTAGCTGAATGATTATGTTGTCATCCCAAAGCACATTTTCCTTGAAATACCATTTAGTTCACATGGGAACTAAAGTTAGACAGCCCATCTCCATTATGGAGGGAAAAACCTGTTCTGGGTTCAGAAGCGGCAGTTGAATTAGCATAGCTTAAGGCATCAGTTGCATGCTAACACCACAAAATTGCACATGGACAAGTTCAAATGGGCACCGAAGTGGATAGAATACATACTTTTGTTCCCCTGTGGAAATATTTGTGTTTCTGTACACCAGCAGCCATGACCTGGCCATCCGTTTAAGTGCAATTATTCTGCCGCGCATGCAAGGTTAGCGACACGGGAGGCTCGCGCTGTGAAAGACTCCATTGTTAGCGGGAGCTTGCAGATTGATCTGCCTTATTATTGCTGAGAGTGCTATGGGAAATTCAAGGTTACAAGTGCAATTTTCAGACATAAAGATCAAAAGTGCCCAGAGAGCACTTGTTTTGGCTATTTATTGTTATGGCCTCAGTCACCAGAGGCGTGTACAAAAAAACAGTCTGGTCTGGGTTACGAATGACCGGTGTAGTTGCGTGACTGTAGTTTGAAAGTTGCGAACTGAGTTGTTTTTCATGTTCAAATGATGTGAAACTGTAGCAAATCATGTTTAAATACATGATTTAGAATACATGACACAGGTGCTTAGAAATGCAGTCTTTGTATTCATGTTGGTGTTATATGAATTTGAAAATTGATTGTAAGTCTGAATTTACTGACTCTAAAAATGGCATGTGGTTAAATCATCAAGTAAAAACTTAAAACATATTTTCCCTACACCTTGGATACATGTAAGTGTACAAAAATAGTTACGTTTTTGAAAGTTAATCGAATTATGAATTCACACATTTACTCACCGTCAAGCCATCCTAGGTGTATGTGACTTTTTTATTTCAGACGAATACAATCAGAGTTATATTAAAAAATGTCCTGGCTCTTCCAAGCTTTATAATTGCAGTGAATGGGTGTTGAGATTTTGAAGCCCAAAAATGCATCCATCCATCATAAAAAGTACTCCACATGGCTCCAGGGCCTGCTAAAGTGAATCGATGTGTTTATGTTCAAAAAAATATCCATTTTAAAACTTTATAAACCGTAATCTCTAGCTTTCACTAACTGTCGTGCTCACGTTCAAGAGAGAGTGGGGTTCCAGCAGATGACGTAGGATGTCGGCAAATGCTGTGTCGAACGCGGAAGCGCAGTGGAGAGAGCGAAACAAAACACCAGTAACGAATTAGAAATACAAAATGAGGATTTGTAAAGAAAAACGTCAAAGGACTTTGATGTATGTTAAAGAGAGACTGGTTTTCTTTTGCTGTAAACAAAACTTGGTTCTCGCGAGACTAGCATATTCTCACCGGAGAGAATATGGAGAGAACGCCTATGTTTTACGCCATCCGCTGGAACGGCACTCTCTCATGAATGCATGTACGACAGTATCACTTTGACATTTCTAACTTAACACCCCCCAAAACAATTGAAAATAATGTTAATTCACAAATTTAAACATGCCTATCATAGAAGAGATGTATCCAAATCTTATTTATAAATTGCATTTACAGTTGAAGTCAAAAGTTTTCATACACCTTGCAGAATCTGTAAACTTGTAATTATTTTACCAAAATAAGAACAATCATACAAAATGCATGTTATTTAGTACTGACCTGAGTAAGATATTTCACATAAAAGACATTTACATATCATCCATGAGAGAAAATAATAGTTGAATTTATAAAAATGACCCTGTTCTAAAGTTTACATACACTTTGGCCTTTTTTCATGCTTTTTTAATGGACAGGACAGTAGAGTATGACATGAAAGTGTGGGGTGGAGAGTTGGGAACAGGATTGGCAAAGGACAACGAGATGGGACTCAAACTTGGGTCATCAGAGGTGCAGCACTATATGTCAGTGTGCTAACCGCTAGGCTATCAGCACTGACACAGCTGTGTTTTTTATTTAGTGATAGTTGTTCACGAGTCCCTTGTTTGTCCTGAACGGTTAATCTGTCCGCTGTTCTTCAGAAAAATCCTTCAGGTCCCACAAATTTTGTGGTTTTTCAGCATTTTTGTGTATTTTAACCCTTTCCAACAATGACTTTATGATTTTGAGATCCATCTTTTGACACTGACGACAACTGAGGGACTCATATGCAACTATTACAGAAGGTTCAAATGCACACTGATGCTTCAGAAGCAAATACGATGCAGTAAGAGCTGGAGGTGTAAACTTTTTGAATTTGCAGATCAGGGCAGATTTAATTTATTTTGTCTTCTGGGAAAGTATCTGTAGATTCTGAAGGGCAGTACCAAGGAACCAAGTGTATGTAAACTTTTGAACAGGGTCAGTTTTATAAATTCAACTATTATTTTCTCTTGTGGACTATATGTAAATATCTTTTATGTGAAATATCTTATTCAGGTCAGTACTGAATAAAAAATAACAAGCATTTTGAATGATCCCTGTTATTTTGGTAAAATAATTAACATTGTGCAGATTCTGCAAGGTGTATGTAAACTTTTGACTTCAACTGTATATGTGTTTTAAGTTAAATAATAGATCCTACAAAACAAATGAGCGTCATTTAATTGACCTGCTTTTCCATTTGTACCATAAAAGTGTTGTGATGTGACTGGAAGCGACTCCTAATTATTCTCACTAATTATTTACAAGTAAATAATCTCTCTGTAACCCTAAACTGTTGTAGCTAGGAGTAATAAATGATTTTTGAGAGAAATGAGGTCATGAATGCTGTGAAATCAGGGATTAGCTTTCTGGCTTAATCACTGAATGTTTTACCTGTGCTAAATAGGGCACCTGTGTAATTTCACATCCGCTTACAGGCTTTAGTGGAAGATATAAAAAGTATTTTACTAATTCCAGGACACAAAAACTATATTTACTTAACGTAGGATATATTTATATGAGGCTCCCAGTTTGGCTGTTATTCCGTCTTGTGAATGAGTTCCAATTCTGGTAAACGACAGTGTTTGTGTTGCCACAGAAACAATAAATCACTGACTGACTAAAACACTTATGAACATCCAGAACATCCAATAACAAATGATGTTTCTCTCTCCCACAGATGCTTTCGAAATCAATCGAGCAGCTTCGTCAGCCAAACGTCCACCTGCAGGAGTCGGAGGAGGAAGAGGGAGAGGATTTTCATGACCAGGCCATGCAGGAGGACAGCTCGCCCTCTGCTGGCGTCATCAGGAAGCACAGCCCCGACAGCATCCGCAGCAACACCTCCGTTTCACCCGTAGGGCCACTGGACACTCATCCCGGAGTCATCCGGGTGAAAGAGGAGCCCATTGCCAGTGATGATGAGACAATGGTCACTCAGAGCCTGGCCGACAAGCAGAGCTCCTACATTCACCAGGTTAAAGGGAGGGTGGTGATCCAGGCCATGATATGAAACGACAGATACATCTTCACACTCGCACACGAAGGCACAGGCTAACATACTGTACACGCCACATGCTTACATGACACAGAGCTTCAGAACTGGTCTCATTCGTGAACTTGTGAAGTGGTCTCTGTATTGTACGTTGTATGTTTTGTATATAATTGAATAAGATGAGAATTTAGCCAACTTGGTCTTTTAAATGCTACGAAGCAGTTTTTGATTGTTTGTTGAAATGATAATTTAAGAAATCCTTTCTACTTTCTACCCACCCTTTGAGAAACAGCACCTCTTGTAGGATATTTCTGTGATTTCCAATGGCACTATGGATTTCTTATAGACCTTTCTTTGCTTTTTATGAATGTTATTATAAAGATATGTTACAGTTTGTATAATGAAAAAAAAACTTTGTTTGCTGAGAGACTCCTAAATTGTCTGGAAACCATGAAAATCCATACAAAAACAGAATAAAGGGAATATTTTAGGTTTTAACACAAGTTAAACCCAGTTAACAGCACTTGTAGGATAATGTTGATTACCACAAAATTTTAAAAAGAAAATAATATATAATATAATATACACAATCTCTCAAAAGTTTTTGAACAGTAAGATTTTTTTCATGTTTTTTAAAGACTCCTCTGCTCACCAAGCCTGAATTTATTTGATCCAAAATACAGCAAAAGTAATACTGTGAAATATTTTTACTATTTAAAAGAACTGCTTTCTATTCTAATTTATTCCAGTGATCAAATCTACATTTTCAGCATTTACTCCAGTCTTCATTAATTATAGAAATTGATACTTTTATTTCTCAAGGATACTTTAAATTGATCAAAAGTGATGATAAAGATATTTATAATGTTACAAAGATTTCTATTTCAGATAAATGCTGTTCTTCTGAACTTTCTATTTATTGAAGAAACCTGAAAAAATTCTACTCATCTGTTTTCAGTAACGACTGGAGTAACGATACTAAAAATGTAGTTTTGAAATCACAGTAATAAATTACATTTTAAAATCTATTTAAATAGAAAACAGTTATTTTAAATAGTAAAAATATTTTAAAATTTTACTGTTTTTTGCTGCACTTTGGATTAAATAAATGCAGGCTTGGTGAGCAGAAGAGACTTCTTTAAAAACATTAAAATCTTACTGTTCAAAAACTTTTGACTCATAGTGTAATATAGTATAATAACTTTACAAAAATTGTAGTTAGATGTTCTATTGAAACATTCTAATCATAGGCATTCTGTTTTATGTAAAATGACAGCAAAAACCATACTAAAATCATGTTAGCATGCATATTGCTTACATACTATTGAATTGGTGAGTATTGTAATGGATTGGCGTCATTCATTTTTCCAATTGCTGTAGTAATCAATGTTATGCTGTGTGCTGTCGATTGAGCTCAATTTGTATTGAAACCCAGAACATTCCTTTAACGGTTGGAACAAGATCGGGAAAGCTCTAGAATGACATTCTGTGTTCCCTGTTCTCCTGTGGCCCAAATCGAAGGCTGCCCTGGATCGTGAGCAGCGCTCTGCTCCTTGCTGAATTTTGAGAGGGAGAGAGTTGTAGAGGAAATGCCTGGTGGAAGCCAGGAATCAGAATGATTCATGAGCGCAGGAATGCTGGGAGAGGACAACTCCACGCTGAAGTCAGAGGGCCCAGCAGTGAGCTCTGATTTACTGTTGAGGCAAATTACAAAGTGAGTGAGGAGACGGCGGGGGGGAGCCCCTTTTTAAAACCAATCATTTCCTCTGTATTCCCACGTGATGTGTTTACCACGACATGCAGGCTTGATGTTACTTCGGTAGAAAAAAAAAAGGTAATCGTTCTGTTCTCTCCTGAGGCGGTGTTGCCATTTGTTGGCCGTCTTCTTCATGAAGTGCTCGGATCAACTCGCGTGATAGTTTCGAGAAACATACGACCGTCATTTTTTTGTTAGTGAGCCATCTTTTCTGTATTTTTCTTTTTTATTTCAAACATTTGGTGTAAAACTGTTCGTTTTTGTGACTCTGAAAAACAACTTGAAGAGGAAAACATGTTTAATTGATGTGAGCCATCACTCTGTCCGCAAATAGTCTGTGAGTCAACCTGAGCTGGCCTGTTTCGTTCCTGTTGTCTGTTCCACTGTTCTGGATGTTAATAAGAACTGTCCGCTAGCGATAGAATGTCACATTTAGTTTGTAACCGTACGCGTTCCCTTCTATCGCAGATCACCTTTTTTAAATAAAGCTCTTTTCCATCCTGTACTTCTCTGGACTGTTTTCTTTACTTGATATGTTTAATGAGTGAATTTCCTAAATAAACAGAATTGGAGTATGAAATGTTGCTCCCTAACAAACTTTCCCACACTCGGCCGAGTCCGATGGGGCGATACAGAGGTTTTAGTCTCTGACTTTGAAGGCTTTCGGAACGGGGCTTTGAAGTGAACATGAGAGGTTCCCTAAGTCTGCATTAAAGCTGTTAAGATAAAGTGAACTTCAAGACAGTGATATATAACCTGGGTTAAAGCGACCAGGCCAAGTTTAACCAATTATGCAGGGTAGGCTTAGCCGGAGCTCGGACAATTCTCAGTCTGAACCAGCAATCCATAAGCAGGGTGCCACTTGTAATCATCCATTTTTGGTGTATTTTAAGTTTGAGCAGCTCATATCTCAATTGCTTTAGTCAGTCATTTTGAATCTGGGGAGATGGGCTAATATCAAATAACACAATAAAGGGCACATTTTTAAAACATTTGTCTTGCAGGTCTTATTGTTCTAGTATTCAGTATTAGTAACTTGTTTCCATTGTTTTGTGAGATATTCAAAAAGGCTCAGAAGGTTTAAATGCTCACTGATGCTTCAGAAGAAAAAACGATGCATGAAGTGCTGGGGGGGGGGGTGAAAACTTTTGAACAGAATGAAGATGTGTACATTTTTCTTATTTTGCCTAAACATCATATATTTTTTTTCATTTAGTACTGCCCTTCAGAAGCCATAGAAGATGTTTGCATGTGTCATAGAAGACAAAATAAGTTAAATTTACCCTGATCTTCAAATTCAAAAAGTTTTCACCCCCCAGCTCTTAATGCACTGTGTTTCCTTCTGGAGCATCAGTAAGCATTTGAATCTTTCTTAATAGTTGCTTGGAAAAATGCAGAAAAACCAAAGAATTTGTGAGACCTGAGGGATTTTTCTAAAGAACAGCAGACAGTCTAACTGTTCAGGACATTTGACTCATGAACAACTATTACTAAACAAAAAAAACACAGCTGTGGATCATTCAGGTAACAACACAAGTATTAAGAATCAAGTGTATGTAAACTTTTGAACAGGGTTATTTTTATAAATTAACCTATTATTTTCTTTGTGGACTATATGTAAACGTCTTTTATGTGAAATATCTTATTCGGGTCAGAATAAATAAAATAAAATAAATAAATAAAAAAAATAACATGCATTTTGTATAATCCCTCTTATTTTGGTAAAATAATTAACATTCTTGAAGGTGTGTGTAAACTTTTGACCTCAACTGTAAATAAGAAATAATATGCAATTTATTGTGTTTGAAAGCCTTTCAAAGACATAGTGATACATGGTTAATTATCCTGCTGAGTGATAATTCAAATAAAAATAAATGTGTAATGTTGAAACACTTTTTAACCCTGAAATGATTTTTGTAAATCCAGTGGTCAAATGCTGTGTTCGTGGTCTTTGTGTGACTTTTTGAGTGTATATATTAGAAAGGAACATTTAAAAGATAAAAAAGATGAATTAGGAAGAATCTATTGTCATGATCGGGGCTGTGGGTCTTCCCTCAGCCTCTCGAGGTCGCTGTTCCCCTTGCACTGCACTCCCCTGATTGTTCACGTCTGTCTTGTCATTTGCACTGATTACGCTCACAGCTGTTCACACTCTGGACTACTGTATAAGAACTCTCACTTCTCACTCCTGTTCAGGTCTGCATTGTCTTTTGTCCTCGTGTGTGTTCGGTTCGGTTTTGATTTTTGATCCTTGTTTCCAGTTTGTGTTGTGCCGTGTTGGCCTTCTGGTTTACGTTCTTTTGTGTTTTGTTTCATTAAAATTTTCCTTTCCTGCATTTGGACCCTGACCTCTTTTCCCCGTACACCAAACGTGACATCTATAAATTATGAATTATTTACTGTGGTATTGTGTGAATAATATGTAATCATGTAATCAATAAAAAAGTAACTGTAGTCTGATTACAAGTATTTAAAAATGTAATTTAATCTAATTACAAATACGTAATTTTTAGAATCTGATTACGTAATCCAGATTACATGTAATCAGTTACTACCTCGATCTGGAAATGGATTTGCAAGCAAAATAGCGCTTTGCAAACAGGGTTCATGGACACACCCCTCATACATCATTGGCTGATGAACTGATAGTCACACCTCAAACAGAAATGTTTTAAAGACAAGGAAAAAAAAATCAGTACATTTTTGGATATATAAAAAATTGCATTCATCAAGTAGCTTGGATTTTTCTTTAAATTGTCTTTGTATGTTAAGATGAACTTATTATATCAAGATGGACATATTAAGATGGTATTTTACCATTCACTTCAATGTTTTTTTTTTCTTTCATTATACAATTTAATGTTGAATAAGGATTTATATTAATTTAATTTAGTAAGCGTCAACAGAGCTGGGTAGTGACCACATGTGATCTGAATTACATAATCAGATTCTAAAAATGAAGTTACTTGTAATTAAATAAAGTTACATTTTAAAGTACGCATAAATAGACTACAGTTACTTTTTCATGGATTGCATGATTACATAAAAGAAAAGAAAATATTAAAACACTGAACACATTAAAATGCACAAATATACACAAATTTGTTTGACACTTCATGTTGTTAATAACAACAAATGGAATATATTTTCTTAATCTTTGTACTTTTGGGTCAATATAGTACAAGATTATCATATTTAAATCAATGTGATAAATGAGTTAGGTCAAAAGTAATCTAAAAGTAATCTAAAAGTAGTCTGATTATATTACCTACACTGTAAAAAACAATTTGTTGAGTCAACTTAAAATAATTTGGAACCAACTGTAAAGGCTGCCTTACAATTTTAAGTTCAGTCAACTCAAAAAAAGTTTATTCAACTTGAAATGTTAAATTATACTAAGTGACAACTTAGATATTCGAGTTGATTCAACTTAAAATTTTAAGGCAGTTGGGTTACTTACCCATCTGTTAAGTTTAACAAACACAAATATCTAAGTTGTTACTTAGTACAACTTAACATTTGAAGTTGACTAAACTTATTTGAGTTGACTGAACTTAAAATACTCATGGGAAAAAGGCAGCAGGGTAACAAATCATTTTGAGCTGACTCAACAAATTGTGTTTTTTTTGTTGTTTTTTACAGTGTATAATGTGTAATGTAATGCACTGTAAAAAAAAAAAAAAAAGTAAGTGTTCGTACTGCCTTAAAATTTTACGTTTAGTCAACGTGAAATGTTAAGCTGTACTATGTGACAACTTGGACATTTGAGTTAAGTAAACTTAAAATTTGAAGGCAGCATGACCACTTACTTTTTTAAGTTGAAACAACTTTTTTTTTTTTTTTTTTTACAGTGTGGATTACATTACTAACTACAATTTTTCATCATGTAATTTGGAATCAGTAACGGATTACAATTTGTAAGTGATCTACCCAACTTTGAGCATCAACATAGTTTAGCGTGCATGTATGAAATCTAACCTAATAAATATAGCAGTGATTTACAGATATGAGATATGAAATAGTCACTTTTTTGGCACATTTTACAGTGTGATGAATAGAAAACGTCAAGTCTAGTATTCCTAGTATCTGACAGTTCACAGTCCAGAAAAGTGTTTTTTAGTGGACTGGTGTGAATTTACTGATGCCAGTGAAATGAGATGTGTGTGTGTGTGTGTGTGTTTGGTCCATTTCATTTGCCTTGACCAAACTTAAGGTGTGATACAAGACTGCTGAGACTGTCCTGGCAGCCAGTAAAGGAAACAGCGTTTCTTTTCAAGAAAGAGTTATAAAACGCCCACCCGGGATCCAAATTTATATCAAATAAAAAAGGAGTGTGAACTGCAAAGGCTCCTCTCTGGTGTGGAATCATTTATTTTGGAGACACGTCCATGCCCAGTTCTCTAGGGCCCGGTGTTGGTGTTATTTTTGCAGCCTGTCAAACCAAATGTACATGGTGTGCCGTTCAATTGTTCGGCTGCTTCCAAGTTGGCCGACTGTGATTGACTGGCAATAAACTACGCTTTGCTTAACTGACAGATCATGGGCATGACATCAATGGAGAAATTCTGTCATTGGATTCATCATGAGACATATAATATATCAGCAAAGCAAAATATAAGAGTGGTAACTGCTTGATGGGGACGCTGTGGCTCATGCTGGGTTATCATTACCCATTATGTAAAGCTATTTGGTGGTTTTGCAACGTTTCACGTTGTATGGTCAAGACCTCATCCAGTAGACGTCAGTGTGTTGCAAGCAGCCAGAATGGGAGAGTGAGACACTGGGACAGCCAGCTCTCGTCTCGCCCTTTGCTGTTAGGGAGAACTGCAGTCCCCCACCCTCAATGATTGAAAAAGTAGAAACGCTGCCATAAATTTGACCCACAGAAATGTTGTCAGTCTCGCTGGCGAGCGTCATCCAACCTGTTATCGTGATTCCAACAGGATTGATCTTCCTTGTCACATTTAATGAGGTAAGCGTATGGAGAAGGGGACGTTCAAAGAGCAGGCGGCATGCAGGACCTGCTGTATCTCACAGTCAGATTGGTCGGGCTGATAGGTGAGGGTGAGGAAGAGCAGTGGCCCGGGATAAGGGCTCCCCTGGGAAGAGCGACTGCACTCCAATTCATGAGGGCCAAGGAAGGTTTTTGGAAAAAGACCAACATCCTAAGAAGTTTTAATAACATTTTGTAATGTTGCCATTAAGTTATGAATTTTATGAATTTATTTTGCTTGTTTATTTAAACATTTTGGGGTAACATTATAAAATGTTTTATTTTCTCATCATGCAAATACAGCACAAAAGTGTAAATTTTTTGGCCAAACAAACTTCAGTATGACTAAAAACATGTTAAACATGATTGGACAAAACACGTATAACTAGTGAAACACTGCAGACTATTAAGGTAAACTTTAATAGATCATTAATTAAAAATGTAGAAAAATGTAGCATTGCATCACATGCTTACCAGTGGATCCTTTGTAGTGAATGGGTGCCGTCAGAATGAGAGTTCAAACAGCTGATAGTAACATCACAATAAACTACAAGTAATCCCCTGGACTCCAGTCTGTCAATTGATGTCCTGTGACAAGAAAAGCTGTGTGTTTGTAAGAAACAAATCCATCAAAAGGTTTTAATTTTAAACCATCGCTTCTGGCCAAAACATGACTCCATAATCCATAATAATGTTTCCTCCAGTGAAAAGTCTTGCAGATTTTTGCTTCAGATGTTAAATGATGGACTGGAGTCCTGTGTTTTACTTGTGGATTATTGTGATGTTTTTACCAGCTGTTTAGACTCTCATTCTGACGGCACCCATTCACTGCAGATGCTCCATTGGTGAGCAAGTGATGTAATGCTACATTTCTCCAGGTTTTTTTCTGATGAAGAAACAAACTCATCTACGCCTTGAATGGCCTGAGGGTGAGCAAATTTTTGGCAAGTTTTTATTTTTGCTTGAACTATTCCTTCAACTAATTGACATTTAAAGGAGAAGTCCACTTCCAGAACAACAATTCACAAATAATTTACTCACCCCCTTGTCATCCAAGATGTTCATGTCTTTCTGTCTTCAGTCGTAAAGAAATTATGGTTTTAAGGAAAACATTTCAGCATTTTTCTCCATATAATGGACTTCATTGGTGCCCAGATTTTGAACTTCCAAAATGTAGTTTAAATGCAGCTTCAAAGGGTCTTATCTAGTGAAACGATTGGTAATTTTTTTAAAAAATAATTTTTTTTATACTTTTTAAGCCCAAAAGCTCGTGTAGCACAGGCTCTGGGATGCACATCCACGATGCTGCGAATTAGTGATGGGTCATTCTTTAACATTTTAACTATATTTTGCTAAAATAAACGAAATGACTCGAAAAAAGATTTGTTCATTTTGCTGAATGAGACTCAAAGGTCCGAGTCCTTATTACCTTTCTGGGCCTTGAATGTAGTAGTTGTGTTGCTGTCTAAAAAACAGAAAGCTTTCGGATTTCATCAAAAATATCTTAATTTGTCTTAATTTGAAGATTAACAAAGGTCTTACAGGTTTGAAATGACATGAGGGTGAGTTATTAATTACAGAATTTTTATTTTTGGGTGAACTATCCCTTTAAAGAATGTTACATTAACAATTGTTATATAAAGAGAACCTTCACAGAACATTAGCCAACATTCAGAGAACATTCCCTGTTAGCTGGAGGTTAAAGACAGAAAAATGTGAGGGATTCTAGAAGAGAAAGAGAAAAAGAAAAGGAGAGAAAGAAAATGAGACTTTGATATCTACAGCCAGGGATTTTTTTAAAGTGCCTGCCTTCCCAGTCCGACTGTGTGAGCTCCAGGGCTCATAAAGCAGACCTTTGGCTGGGGACCTCTGGATTTAGTTGGGCAGGACATGTTTGTAAGTGTTGCTTGAATGCACCGCCAGGCGGAACAGCACCCCAAGGACTTTTAAGTCTGTGATTTTTGCTTGCTGCTGGCGACGTGAGTTTTATCCTGCTTCCAGCTCAATCCTATATGTGTCATTCGCAGCCTGTGTGATCATGGAGCAGAGAGGCTGCAGACATCGCGGCCTATTAAAAATGGAAATTATTCCATTCTGACTTCAGAACTTATCATCATACTGCTATAATTCTGTTTGAGGGATCCGTCTTGTTGGTGTTTTTGAATGTGTGTTATAATAGAATATGATACTCATGGGCAAGCCTGTCAGGTGTGCTGTAGTTTGTGTAGATGAACAGAGAAACAGCATAAGACTTCAGACTTTAAAAAAAAGGACTATAGGGAATCATCAGCTTCATTTAATAACCAAATAATTACACTTACAAAAATTAACCATGGTTTTACTACAAATAAAACAAACAACAAAAAAAAAAAAAAAAAACATGGTTACTATACTTAAACCATGGTACCTACAAATTAACCATGGTTTTGATATTCAAACAATAGTTTAACCATGGTATTTGTAGTAAAACTGTGCTTTTACAAATGGTAAAATGGTAAACCCAGGGGGGTTTTTACAAATATAATTGTGTGATGAAGATGTTGTTGAAAAGTGTTTAAAGGGGTCACTGGATGCTAAGTTCACTTTTACATGTTGTTTGAACATTAATGTGTGTTGGCAGTGT
The DNA here is from genome assembly GCF_022985175.1 of Labeo rohita. Taxonomy (NCBI): domain Eukaryota; kingdom Metazoa; phylum Chordata; class Actinopteri; order Cypriniformes; family Cyprinidae; genus Labeo; species Labeo rohita. Next base: position 26,061,867 of record NC_066884.1, on the reverse strand, counting down.
ATGTACACATCTACCCTATAATGATAAAAATCCATGCAGTGGTTTTTAATTAATCTGTAAAAATAATATCCCCTTTTTCAAATCGAGCCATTCTCAGATGCCTGTCGTTGTGGCGTCACACCCACAGAGGCCGCTCCCATGATAGCTGATTGACATGAGCGTCTTACCTCAGATCAGTTGTAATAGTCCAACCTCCATGTTTTGATGCCGGAGCAGGGATGTAAGTTAGACAACAATTGAGCGACTGAGGTGTTGTGTTGCTGGATGTAATAATGAACGTAGTGGTCGTCATTTACTCAGCCGCTGAAGATGCAGTGGATTACGTTTGTTTGTGAAGGGAATGCGCCTCACGATCTCCATATATCCGTCTATGTTCGTGTGAATTATTTGTGATCCAGCTTCACTTACAGCAGAAGTGAGTATAAGGGGTTTTTAATGAATCTTTGCAATCGCCTTTCCTAATAATGTGCTAGTTAGCAAGTTTAGCAGCTAAACACAGCTAAATGTGGCTAAAGTAAACAGGCTCGTCACTCCACAGAGAGAAGAGAGGGGCGGGGCGAGCAGAGCTCATTTGCATTTAAAGCAGCCTCAACCAGAATGAGATGATTTCTGCAGAGCTGATTTTGGCAAGGTAAAAAGGGTGTTGTTTTACACTACCATTGAGAATTTTTAACCAAAGTATATTATAGACTTTTCATTAAGACCCTACAGAATCATATCAACTTGTGGAAATGGGCATCCGATGACCCCTTTAAGTGCATTCAGTGCATTTTTGCCTTTTAGAACAGGATTGCTTTATAATTTAGTTTTTTTTTTTTACAGAAATAATTAATAATAATAAATAATTAAATAATTTATTCCAACTACTAGTCTATGTTGTGAATATATAGTTTTAATTACAAATTTTCATTTGAACAACCAGTCAATAAACAGAGTAACTCTCACAAACGTTTTCCGTTTCATTTCAAATCAGACTAAACCAAAAAAATGACTTGCGATTCAGTGAGGGAATCGTGGCCACAGTAAAAGCTCTAATGATTCACTGACTGACTGAGTGAATCGGATTCAGTTTGTCAACCACCATTAAAAATGTCAACAGAAGAAGAATCTGATTCAAACAACTAACAAGTCACAATCGAGTTCCAAGAGGGTTTAGTGGATCTTTTTGACTGATTCATTTAAAAGAACCGAGTCATTTGTTCGCGAATCGAATACTAAGCGGTTTAGGTTTGTTGGTGAGCGGAGGAAATGGCATGCTCTGAAACTTGAAAGACTGAAAGACAAACTTGTTCATGTAAATAATCTCGCAGTGCTGCCAGATACACACACAGAGACCGCATAAAAAACGTTTCTGGCCCTAATGTTTTGGAACTGTATTGGTTGGAATATGATGAATGGACTTGTCAGTTTTGGTTGCATTTGCGCAATGATTTGGCGATAGCACAGACCTTTTCACAGCAATTTTGTTCAGCAGGAAGAGAATGACAAGTTCCTATATGACTCCCTTCATCTTCTGCAGAGAGAAAAGTGTTCATTATCCACCATATGTCAGTGACTGCTCTCTGAGGAGAACATTTGGAAGATAACGCAGATAACTCAGGCATGCAGTGCAGCAACCTTACTCTTTAAACATGAAACACAGGCCCAAAACACTATTACTGTCACTACTACCACAATTCTCCCTCGAGGAGTATAAATAACGTCATCACACAGTTGGTAGGAGTAACCAGTGGGGCCAATGTTATATGTCGCTCTTGAAGTCACTGCGTGAGTCTGGGGTACCGTAAAAGTCACTGTAAAGTTCACGTTCGCCTGCCTCGGGCTGAAGCTTATATTAAATGTAGCAGGTTTGTCTAACTCAGTGAGGCAAAGTTGGCACAGAGAAACTTTTTAGTGCACCGCTGAAATAGCTGGACATCAAATCAAGGGTGCAATATAAATCTATTAGAGCCAAACCCCACATTAATATTTCCGGTCAAAACTGCTTTTTCTTACACCAACAGTGCAGACGGTGCTTTTGCATACAGCCAAGCATATAATACTTTTTCCGCTATGGATATGAGCTTATGTTCCTGACCTTGATGTCAATACCAGTTTTGGCAAAATTGCTGTTTTGGCAAACAGCAATACAAAATGCATTTGAAGAAGGTGTCCCAGTTAATATGGTTACATAGCCAAAGGAAGCAGGTCTTCAATAAGAGATTTTCTGAGACTTACCTAATTAGATTTTGTGACATTAAGAATTTGCAGGCCTCCATTACGGCTTTATAGTTTATACCCTATAGATGCTGAAGCTTTTACTTCACAATATTTCCACTGCTTTCCAATGATGAATAGGAATTCAAAGACCAAGGAAAGAAAATCACGATCAATCTTCTGTTGTGGAAGTGAAAGTCAAGCCTATTTAGAAATAAACAGTGTAAAGAGTGTTCACATCTGTTGCATGAATTAACAGAGCTGACTAAGCACCGCTGCCCCACCATCTGCCCAACACCCTTGGTTAAATGAGCTGAAAACTGTTTTAAAAGGCTGTCTCCTGGTGTGTTTTTTTTTGCTGTGAGCACAAAATACAGCAATGTCACACCAAACAACAGTTTTAAAGGATTAGAAACATTCTGTCAGATGCCATTCCAAACGTATTGCTTATAAGTCCGAAAAATAGATTTGGAAAACATTCGGGGTTTGTAACTTTTTAAAATGTTTTTGAAAGAAGTCTCTTATGCTCACCAAGGCTGCAAAGTCTCTGTTAACATATATTAAAATGTCATTTATTCATGTGATGGTGACTCTTAAAGGGTAAGTTCTGTCATGTCGTTCCAAACCTCTAAGACCTTTGTTCATCTTAACAGAAATTAAGATATTTTTGATAAAATCTGAGAGTTTTCTGACTTTCCATAGACAGCAACACAACTACCATGTTCAAGGCCCAGAAGGGTAGTAGGCTAAGGACAACGTTAAAAAGCAGGTCATATGGGTTTTCGAAAAATATCTCTTTTGCAGTTTGTAACATAGCTATTCTTCAATGTAAACAGTCTGCAAAGTGGTTAAGGGGTCATCGGAAGCTCACTTTTTCATGTTTTTGAACATTAATGTGTGTTGGCAGTGTATGTACAAATCTACCCTATAATGATAAAAATCCATGCAGTGGTTTTTAATTAATCTTTTAGTAAGGGTTTTTTTATGAATCTCTGCAATTACCTTTCCTAATAACGTGCTAGTTAGCAAGTTTTGCGGCTAAATGCGGCTAAAGTAAACAATCTCTCGGAAAACAGCTCATCACTCCACAGAGAGAAGAGAGGGGTGGGACGAGCAGAGCTCATTTGCATTTACCGATCTATGTCACTAGGTAACATATTAGCATAATCCCCACCTGCCCGCAAAATACAAACAGTCTGACCTGCCCATAGACACCTCCACTAGTTACTGTGTTTGCAAGCAAGTTTGTTTTGTTTTCATCACTGAAGGATGATGATGTGGTGAAACAGTGGTTAAAATACTTTTTTTCCAAAATGCCTCAGCAATACAATTCATTTTGTTATGTGCTGGTCATTTTATAGAGGACTCATGGTGAGTTCAACACTGGATTCGCTAAACACATGAAGGCCATACCTTCTTTATATGGACCAACAAGCATCTCCGAACCACAACCTGTAAGTACAATTGATACATTATGTGTACATTTTCAATTGAGTGCTCAAAATATCATGTCGAATGTTGGTTAATGTAGACTGTTAATCAACTATCGTGAGAACGGCCATCTGAGAATCGCTCGATTTAAAAAAGGGGATATTATTTTTACAGATTAATTTTGTTATGTGCTGGTCATTTTACAGAGGACTCTTGGTGAGTTCAACACCGGATTCGCTAAACGCATGAAGGCCATACCTTCTTTATATGGACCAACAAGCATCTCCGAACCACAACCTGTAAGTACGATTGATACATTATGTGTACATTTTCAATTGAGTGCTCAAAATATCATGTCGAATGTTGATTAATGTAGACTGTCGTTGTTCTAATTACTTTATTTAATGATAGAGAATGTAGTCATATTTTAGTTTACAAACTGTATTGTTTCATCATCAGTTAGTCACGTTAGCACTCGGTTAACGTATCCACCATAATTGTTTTGTGAAATGTTTACAGTTTAGCAGTTAAACTTTAGCTGTGGGCATGATTCACTTGCATAAGTGTTAAACAAAATGATTTTTTAGGTTATTATTTTAAGAATAGATTGGAGCACTATGTTTTTGTGTTATGTAAAGGTGCATGCTTTCGGTGCCTTCCAAACGGAATATATCGCCCTCCGAACGGCACTTTGGATTGAAAGCAAATCATGGCCGCCATATTGAAGGGTCGTTCCAAACTGAAGTGCTCAAAACTGGCCACTTCAAAGGGCCCTTCGGGCTCCCATGATCCTTTGCGCTGATTCTTTCCATGATGACTGTGCCTCCGTGTGGCCACGGGATGATGACGCAGAAGGGCACTTCATGAAACAGTTGTTTGGTCCCCTACACCCTTCAGCCCTTCGAAGCTCTCACTCCGGAGTAAACCCTTTGATGGTATTAGGGCATAGGGATGAGCCCTTCCAAATGGAACGCAGGGTTTGTCAATGGTAGCGCTCACTAACTTGCTCCAGTACTCCCCTCTGTACCCAATCACAACAGACTTGGCCAGCTGACCAATCAGAACAGAGTAGGCTTATGGAAGGGAGGGGTTTGCTCAGAACTGCTTGGAATGAATTGTTTCGTAATCATTGACAAATGACTGTAATATTAAATGTATATTTTGAGAAAATTACAATGTTTTCTGACCTTAGATGCATTTAAACCTATTGCAGGGGACTCCAACACAGTATTAGGACACTTTAAAAAACCACATGATCTGCTCTTTAAAATAGTCCATGTGATATCAGTGGTTCCACCGTGATGTTATGAAGCTACGAGAATACTTTTTGTGAGCAAAGTAAACAAAAATAATGACTTTATTCAATTATTCAATGACGCAGGAGCCGGCGTTCTGATGTAGATGGAAAACTTACAGGTTTGACATGAGGGTAAGTAATTAATGACAGAATTTTCATTTTTGGGTGAACTCTTTCATTTTTAAACTTTAGTGTCTCATGATCCTTCAGAAATCATTCTAATACACTGATTTGGTGCTCAGGAAATGGCTCTTTTTATGTTGATAACAGTTATAGGGCCCTATGATTTCCACAATGCGGAAAACACAGCGAGAATCGCAAAATCCAGTTCATAAAAATGGAATTTACTGTATAAGACTGAATTTTGGATGAATTAATAGGTCATTACACTTAAATCGCAACTTCCCACAGTGTAAATGTACATATTAAGCTGCAAAAAAAACTATTTCATTATAAATCCTGCATGTTCTGCGTGTCTCTGTGTTAATGAATGCCGCAGACACGCGGTTTTGTTTACTACTCACATACTGAAGTGCACGTGATGCTCACAGTGATTTTAGCATTTGGAATATAGGGCTATTGTAAAAATATGTTTTAATAAAAAGTTGTTTTTATGCATTCAAATAATTAGACATGCTTAAATAGAATTTAGTAACAATAAAACAGAACGAGAGAAAAAATAAACATTTCATTGGGCTCTAAAAATGTATTTTTTTGTTAAACTTTTAATATGTTGATGTTAAATTGTGCAAGTTTTATAATTTTAATTAATTAGACAAGCTTTTTGATTACTAAAATTAATTTTAACCGTTAAAAAGGAGTCCAGAAAAATAAAAATGGAAAAAAAAGAATTTTGGGAAAAAATAAAACGCTCAAATTCATTATTTCAAATGTGCGGTAAACGTGTGCAAATAGAGAGCCGCAGCAAAATATAAACATCTTAACTTTTCAGAATGCCACAAGCGCACTGCAGGTCATGTGACAAGAACCAACCAATCAGCTTCACCCTTTCTGTAACAACACTGAAAACTCAGCCAAGATGGAAGAACAGCTGATCGTAGCTGTAAAGTGATACCATTTTTAATTAATGTAGTAGCAGAGCTACTGCAAGTGGAAATCCGTTAATCCTTTGCAGAAACTTCCACATCGCATTTTCATTATTTGAAAAATAGAAAGAACAGCAGAACAGAGAAAAAAATACTGACACCAACAGTAGTGTAATCGTGTCACTATGAATGCCAAGTAGTTATATATCAGCTGGGGTGATATGAAGCTAACACAGCCTTCCTGACAGAAACACAATCTCTGGTGAGGATGGCGATGGCATGCCAGTCGTAGCATGCTGGGAAATCACTCTTTATTAACGGGGATCAACTGATTTGAGTCGTCGGATGCCACAGTTCTTAATGTACTGCAGTTAACACAGGCCCTTATTTACATTTTGAAACTCAGCTGGCACCGCCAACTCATATGGCCTGAGGGTACTCTGCCATGAAAAATTTTACCTAATGCCAAGAACTTTGGGAATTGGCGAGGAAACAGGTGCTTTCTTCCACAGCTGCCCTCTGCATAATCAGAGCTCTAGTGTGGGTCTCATTCATATGAATGGAGAGACTGACATTCTTCTGATTGGAATTTCGCTTAGGCCTCATAGGCATGCTGACTGAATGCCTGAAGTGTCACACATGACACTGCCAACACATGCCTGCATCGCTGGTTGTGTTCTGGGATTTTTGGCAGATGGAAAAATGATTTTTTTATTCCACATTTTATTAATTTTTTAAATTGTAACATTTATGGACGTCCACAGCTTTGCAAAAAAAAAAACGACAGACTCTTGCCAAAGAAAATAAAGGAGGTGTTAAGATTAGTTGAAGTCCTTAAGGAGGATTTACTGAGTGGCAGATGTTTTCTCCATTTACTGTATGCAATCTCTGCGGAAAATGCACAGAAATGGCAACCTGCGAACTAAAAATAGTCTCCCAATTTCCACCTCCACCCACATACTTAAACTTTCACCTGAGGAAAAAACGCAGGGCTGGAAATCTTGGACTTTTTTCCATCCGTTTATGTCTGTTGTTTTGGAGAATGTTGTCATCGTAACTTCAAAAGACCTCAAGCACGTTTGTTATCGTTTATATCTTGGACGGAATCATGTGCTTTTCCCTGGATACACGGCCTCAAATTGATAACAGATTGCTTGGGATCCTGTTCTGTGCTGAGGGAAGGCACTGTGTTTTCTTTCTTTTTTTTAAAAGGGGGGTGGGTAGTAAATGCTTGAGACACTGTAATTTTTGTTTGAATGAGGAATGAACCTCTGCCCTGGGACAAGATTCAAAAGCCTGAGAATGAAATGGAATTGTAACTTTGCACCATAGAAATAGCTGGTGCAGCATGATTAAAGGAGTAATTTATCCCAAAATGAAATTTCTGTTATCATACGCAGCCACATGTCATTTCAGACAGTTTTTTTGTTTTCTGTACATCACAAAAGGAAATATTGTGCAGAATGTTCATGCTGCTTTTTGCCATACAATGAAGTGAAAAAAAGGTACATTTAATTTATTATTCACAAAGCTCTCCAATCGCATATGCATAAGAACCAATGATTTTAAGCCACTTTTTGTAATTTTTGGATTTTACCAGCTGGTTACTACTTTCACTGTATGGAGAAGAGCAGCTTGAACATAAACAATCTCTGTTTATGTTCCATGGCAGAAAGAAGTGGCTTTTTCATTTTTGACACTGTTTTTCTGACAGACATTTTTGACTGTTATTATTTTGAGTTATAATGAGCTCTTTTCCATAATTCATAATGTTCCACGGCTCCTAGAGATGAGCTGTTTTGACAGACGGGCTCTGTTCTTCTGAGGTATGGCAAAGTGACAGCCTCTATAACAGGAATTGGCAAAAGATGAAAAAAAGGATCAAGAGAAAGACAACGTACTGGTTTTAATAAAACGCTGCTATCCGCCAAGAAAGACTGACAGTGCAATCATATATCGCTTGTTTGATGGCTGTCAGCAAAACACTTTTTATAGCCCGTCTGCAATGGTCTTAAGTAAAACGCCTTTAAGAGGCACATCTAACATCAGCAACACTGGTTTTAAATGGAATTTGGTGTTATATCAGTGGAAGATTTCATTTTGCATGAAGAGAACCTTGTTCGAAGACATTTACACATTTATACTTCTCTGTTGTATATACTTATTGTACAAAAGATGACAGTTTGTAAATGGTTTTGAGGAATTACTAGGGCTGCACTCGACTAAAGTTTTTTTATGGTCGACTAGTAGTCATTCATTTTAAGCATTAGTCGACCATTAGTCGCATGTTTAATAATAAACCATAAAACTCATAATAATGTGCCTTTAATTAAAGCAAGTAGATGCCAATAACATTTTAATAATTTATTGATAAACTAGTGCTTTCTTTGTTTTCGGCTTACAGGTGCATCTCAATAAATTAGAATGTCGTGAAAAAGTTCATTTATTTCAGTAATTCAACTCAAATTGTGAAATTCGTGTATTAAATAAATTCAGTTAACAGAGACTGAAGCAGTTTAAGTCTTTGGTTCTTTTAATTGTGATGATTTTGGCTCACATTTAACTAAAACCCACCAATTTACTATCTCAACAAATTAGAATATGGTGACATTCCAATCAGCTAATCAACCAAAACACCTGCAAAGGTTTCCTGAGCCTTCAAAATGGTCTCTCAGTTTGGGTCACTAGGCTACACAATCATGGGGAAGACTGCTGATCTGACAGTTGTCCAGAAAACAATCATTGACACCCTTCACAAGGAGGGTAAGCCACAAACATTCATTGCCAAAGAAGCTGTTCACAGAGTGCTGTATCCAAGCATGTTAACAGAAAGTTGAGTGGAAGGAAAAAGTGTGGAAGAAAAAGATGCACAACCAACCGAGAGAACTGCAGCCTTGAGAGGCTTGTCAAGCAAAATCGATTCAAGAATTTGGGTGAACTTCACAAGGAATGGACTGAGGCTGGGGTCAAGGCATCAAGAGCCACCACACACAGACGTTTCAAGGAATTTGGCGTATTCCTCTTGTTAAGCCACTCCTGAACCACAGACAACGTCAGAGGCGTCTTACCTGGGCAAATACCTAATACATGAGTTTCACAATTTGAGTTGAATTACTGAAATAAATAAACTTTTCCACAACATTCTAATTTAATGAGATGCACCTGTAAGTGATGAAGTCGGCGACACTGACTCGTCATCTCTGCATGTTTCTTACGGATTACATAATCTGAGAATATTTGTTTTCTGTTTGAATTGGTTCAAACAGAAAGTGCATCCCCTTTGCTTTATTTTAGAGAAGTGCAAACATTCTGTTGTTATTCTGAGTACACACAAATGAACATAAAGTCTTCACAGATTTGAAAGATGTATTACTTTTATCTGCACGGCCAAAAATGACAGAGTATTTTAAGTGACTGCACCGGTGCGTCCATCTGTCATGCAGGGAGCTCGCATGCAAACTCTGCACAGATACTTAAATAGCTCTTAAATTTTTCTAGGATAACATTAGATTGAGTAGATTGTAAAGTTGCTACTACATACATCTTTTAGACGAAAAGCCATTTCGATGTCCTGTCCGATGTACTATATTACCACATAGGCCAGCCGTTAATGATCTGTCCATCACGGACTGCATGACTTTGCCACTTCCTGTGGATTTTTTTTTCTATGACTAAGCGAGTAATAAAATGTGGTCCACCAAGCCTCTTCTCGTCAACTAACGGTTAGTGAACTATTAGGGAACAGCCCTAGGATTTACACTCTGAAAAATGCTGGGTTAAAAAAACCCTAACTTGGGTTATTTGGCAACCCAGCGCTGGGTAAATATTAAACCGAACACATGCTGGGTTATTCTTGAGTTATTTTTTTACCAAACATGCTAGGTTATTTTATTTAAGTTAACTATTGTTTAAACACATGGACAAAATACAAGACAAATTGAATTTATTTGGGTGAATACAGCATAGTTTACAATATAACATACATTTAAACTTGTTTAACAAGCATTTTAGACATAAAAAAGTAACATTTAGAAGTAGCATTTTAATTTCAGGGTATTCAACCGTTCTCTGTAATTGCTTTTTACCGAAACAGCGCTAATTCTCATGCTGGCGTGTCGCTAAAATCTGAGCTGGTGAAGGACTGCTGTTAGCCGGAGGAAGTACGAACTTTTGAAACGTGGCGTCGCATTTCACTCATAGTTGAAAGATGCCGTGACTGACTCCAAAACCTGCCCATAAATGAACAGTACTGACATTAGTGAACATATTTTAACATCAAATTAAATTAAACTCAGTACTATAACAAATAAAATTCATTTGTTTTATGCAAGGCAAAAGGTGTTTCCATCATGCAAAGTGATCACTGCTGACGCAGCTGACTGACATCTCGTCCTTATCTTGCATTGCACAAAATAATACATTTTACAGCACAGTAAAGACTTTATAAATGAAATAAAATGTATACAAACCTTTATTTCGCTGAAGAAGTTCACCAAATCGGCAGCGCTGAGAATCACTCTCTCCTGGAGGACTAAAAAAGCCTGCACTCTGACTGTAACTCAGCAGCTGGGTTGTTTCATCAGAGACTGGCTTAAATCAGTAGTTGGGTAGAAAAAATAACTATGTAAAAAGTATAAAAAATGACCCAGCAGCTTAAAACTACCCAGCACCTGTGTAAAAAATATTAAAAATAACCCAATAAAATGACCCAACAAGTCAACTGTAAAAAAATAATGCATTTTTCATTAACATTAAAAAATGTCCTGGCTCTTCCAAGTTTTATAATGGCTGTGAATGGCTGTTGAGATTTTAAAGCCCAAAAAAGTGCATCCATCCATCTTAAAAAGTACTCCACACAGCTCTGGGAGGTTAATAAATGCTTTCTGAAGTGAATCAGTGCACTTGTATAAGAAAAATATCCATATTTAAAATTTTATAAACCGTAATCTCTAGCTTCCACTAACTGTCATATGCACATTCACAAGAGAGTGGCGTTTCAGCGCTTTAAATAGCGCAGGTTTTAAATATGATATTTTTCTTACACAAATGCATCAGTTCACTTTAGAAGGCTTTTATTAACAACCCAGAGCCGTGTTGAGCACTTTTTATGATGGATGGATGCACTTTATTGGACCTCAAAATCGCCCATTTACTGCCATTATAAAGCTTTGGACATTTAAAAAGCCATATAGACCTAGGATGGCTTGAGGGTGAGTAAATCATGGGGTCATTTTCATTTTTGGGTGAGCTATCCCTTTAAAAGCAACTGTGTGTGTTGCTACCTAGTGGATCCACCAATGAATTTGGTCATTTCTAGGCACATGTATAGACGACACATTCACATTCAGCTACTTTTTAGTTAAAAACTACTTGACAGCTACTTTAAATCACAAGTAGTTTGTACTTTAGGAAGCTATAGTTTCAAGTAGCCTTCCAATATTGCTCTTAAGCACGAGACATTTTATGCCAAGTCTTTTATCTTTCCCTTCAGCGCTAACCAGGATTTTTGGGATCCAACTGAATGTACCGTTGGGCCTGACAGTCTGACTGGTGTGTGTTGGCCAGCCTTGAGCCCTGCAAACGTAATGCTGTTTGTAATGAGAAATAAAAACAAGGGACAGCAGTGAGGCATGACAAGTATGTGTTTCTGTTGGAGGGAGCCCCTCACAAGAAAATACAAAGGAAAGAAGGAAAAAAAAAAGAGAAGTCTAGGCAGAACCATGTCCAGAAGGAGATCTCAGCTGGGCCCGGCGCAAGACTAATGTTTTGATATATTGGCTGCACCAATGCCAGGCCTCCACCGATAGTCCCCTGACAGGTCACTCTCTCGCTTTCATTCCTCTTGCTCGCTCCCTTGTAACGCCAGAAAGTGTTTGCTCAGGTGGATGGTGACACAGTTAGAAGTGAAGCATGCTCCACCATCTCCCCATGCGCGGCCAAAAGTTGTGTCACGCAGGGAAGGTAAGCTCCCAGCCCCTCCACACAGTGGGTGGGAGAGAAGCAGGAAGCTGCAACACAAATACAGGCCAGATAGATGGTGAAAGATGAGGGAGAGACGAGGTGCGAAGGGAGAAAGAGAGTGAGGAAAGAGGAGGAAATAAGCAAAGGAGGTGAAAAGATGGAGAGTATGTATACACGCAAAAAAAGACGAAAATGAGGGGGACGAAAAGCGAGAGGTGGGCGACCACCCGTTTAGACAATGAGCGCGGGGGCCGGGTTATGGATTTTAAAGTTTATGGTCTGTGGAACTCGCCTTGAAACAGCGCAGTTCTCCGTTTATTTTATCATGCCATGCCGTCTCAGAACCTCTGTCAGGAATTCTCATTTCGTGAAGACTAATCACAGTCTAAACACGACATCTGAGTCAATAGGCAACCCCACTGTATTGTTTACTTTTGCTTCCAAACAATCCCGACATCGGTCTGAGATGGAATTTTGCCCCTGGGCTGTTTATTTTTGAGAATAAAAACTGGCAAAACGGGAAATCAGATGCCATTGATACTTTCTAAATTTGTTAATGTTGGGTTTGGGTTAATGTAATATTAAAGGATGTTATATAAAGTTGGAATATGGAAGCCGAGTCCTTTTATCTCACAATTCAGACTTTTTTTCTTGCATTTGTGAGCAATTCTGACTTTTTTGTGTGATACAAACTCATAATTTTGAGAAAGAAATAAAGTCGCACTTCTGAGAAATACAGTCAAAATTTACTTTTTTCTCAGAATTGAGTTTATATCACTTGCACATTGTGACTTGTTTCACAGAATTGCGTGATATAAACTCGCAACTGTGAGAAGTGAAGTCACAATTCTGAGAAACAATCAAAATTGCGAGTTAGAAACTCAAAATTTTGACTTTTTTTCTTGGAATTGTCAGTATACATCTCACAATTGTGACTTTTTTCACAGAATTAAATTTATTTTTCGCGCTTGAGTTTTTTTTTTTCTCAGAATTACGAGTTTATATGTTGCAGTCATGACTTTTTTCTCAAAATAGCAAATTTACATCTCACAATTTTCAAATAAGTGTGAGTTTATATCACGCAGTTGTGACTTTTTTTTCACAGAATTGTATATATCTCACAATTGTGACTTTGTTTTCCTCAGAACTGCAAGTTAATATCTCACATTTGTGACTTTTTTTACTCTAAATTGCAAGTTTACATCTTGCAGTTGTGACTTTTTTCCTCAGAATTGTGAGTTTACATTATGGAATTGACTTTTTCCACAGAAGTGTGAGTTTATATCACGGAGTTGTGACTTTTTTTCACAGAAGTGTGAGTTTATATCACGGAGTTGTGACTTTTTTTTCACAGAAGTGTGAGTTTTTTTCACACAATTGTGAGTTTACATTTTGGAATTGACTTTTTTCCTCAGACCTATGAGTTAATATCTCACAATTGTGACTTTTTTTCACATAATTGTGAGTTTACATCTCACAATTGTGACTTTTTTTTTTTTTTTTTCACACAATTTTGTGAGTTTACTTTTTTTTGGAACTGACTTTTTTCACATAACTTTTTCCTCAGACCTATGAGTTAATATCTCACAATTGTGACTTTTTTCCACATTATTGTGAGTTTACATCTCACAATTGTTATTTTTTTCACAGAATTGAGTTTACATCTCACAATTGTTATTTTTTTCACAGAATTGTTTGTGTATCACAATTGTGACTTTTCCCACAGAATTTTGAGTTTATATCTTGCAATTGTGACTTTTTTCACAGAATTGTGAGTTCACTTCTCGCAATTGACTTTTTTCTAAGAATTGTGTTTATATCTCACAATTGTGAATTTTTCTCAGCATAACAAGTTAAAATCCCACAATTCAGACTTTATAACTCGCAATTGCGAGTTCATATCTCACAATTCTGAGTTTGTATCATGCAACTCTGAGAATAAAAGAAGTGCATGATACATTGCATGATCAGAATTGCAATATTTAAACTCGCCATTGTGAGATAAAAGTCAGAATTGTAAGATAAAAAGTCGCAACCTTTTTTATTTTTTAATCAGTGGCGGAAATGAGGCTTCCATAGTCAGGACTATATATCAGTTTTAAACATAAAGGTTTTTTATTGGCATCTATAGTTCAATAAAGAGCCTTTAATGTTCATGGAAACTTTCCAATGTACAGTTGGTTCTTTACAGTGGAAAATGGTTCTTTAGAAGTTCTTTACACTAAGAAAAAATTGTTGTTTTTTTTTTTTTCCTGAAGAACTGCTCACTGAAAGGTTCTTAAAGGAACCCAGAATGATTCTTCTGTGGCATCACTGTAAAAAAAAAAAAAAAAAAAAAAAAAAGAAGAAGAAGGAAAAAGCCTTTTGGAAACTACATTTTTTAAGAGTATATAGAGAAAAAGCTTTGTTTTGTCAAAACAAGCTCAAAAAAGTGAGTTTAATGATTCAGTTTAATCTTAGAAACAAACTCGGAATAGGTTTTAAATGACCAAGACCAAAGAACTATATTAAACATTCAAAAGGCAATGCAAAGGAAAATACGTCCTTCATTTCATCAGCTGTTAATGATGGCAGTGTGGCATGATCAGCTTCCAGGTCTTTGTTCAGCGAAATGACTCTGTAATTAATGAGCTCTGATTAGCACATCCTGATGATATGACGGATCGATAACACACATGACTGATGGTAAACAGCACACTCTGAAACTCTCACAAAACTCGCTGTGAAACATAACAGACCTGGAGATGTGTTTAGATGTTCCTAAATGACACTTGCCCAAAGTTAGTGTTGATTTACAAGATGACGGTATATTTTAACAGCAGTTCCCTCTGAGGTGTAATAGGTTGTCTGAAAAAGCAGAGGCAGGAAATGAAGGCTGCTATCAATGAGAACGCCTCACATCTGGATGCAATTATTTGCCCTCGTTCTTTTTGGCAAGTGATAAAAGATTTAGCCATGCGGCTCTGACATAATTTTTTCAAGACAAAAACAATGCTCAGAAAAACTGTACGGTGATTCAAAATACTTTGGCAGTATGACAAAATAAAAGTGAAATGATTGTGAAATATTTTAATGCTGGGTGCTTTCAGAGAGAGCTATTATTGAACTCTTTAATCGGTATGACCACGGGTGTCGGGTGAAGATTATGTTTAAAGATACATCATATTAGTGATTTTACTGTAATATATGATTCTGAATGGGTCATGTGAACAATTTTTAAACCTTAAAACCATTTTAAACCTAAATCATTTTTACAATGATCTGTAATTCAATGAAAGAAGTTTAGAATAACAAAGCATGAGTGTTTTTATTGGAACATAGGATGTGGGTGTGTGCAAAAAATATTTTAGAGAACTTTTGGACCCCACTGAATTTGCCATTGCACAAACAATTTTCGAAATATTTTCTTTTGTGTTTCACAGAATAAAAGACAATTTACAGAAAATTTTCCAGTAAATTTCCAAAAACTTTTCAGAATTTTTGGAAACTCTCCAGGATTTATTTTATTTTATTTTATTTTATTTTACTTTAATTTATTTTAATTTAATTTAATTTAATTTAATTTTTATTTTATTTTTTATATATATATATATATATATATATTTTTTTTTTTTTTTTTGAGTATTGGAAATTTTTGAGAACTTTTTGAAAGTTTATGGAAATTTACCAGAAATTTCCTGCCCCTTTGCATAATGACAAAACTTAATCAAAAATGTTGTTTTAGAAAGTAAAGAACCTCACATCCTATTTCAACAAATTATATTTGCATTACTCAGGTTGCAAAGGGGCAGAACATTTCCAGTAAATTTCCAGATTTTTGGAAACTCACCAGGATTTTTTTATTCTATTTTATTTTATTTATTTATTTTCTGAAACTTTCAGAGAGTTTAGGAAATTTTTCTTCCCCTTTGCAACCTTAAACATAATGACAAAACTGAATCTAATATGTCATTTTAAAAAGGAAAGACCTTTACACACTTTTTTAACGTAATGTATTTGCATTACTCAGGTTGCAAAGGGGCAGAAGATGTCCGGTAAATTTCCAGAAACTTTCCAGAATTTTTGGAAACTCTCCTGGATGGTTTATTCATTTTTTGGAAACTTTTTGAAAGTTTATGAAAATTTAACGAAAATTTCTTGCCCCGTTATTAATTAATCTTAATAATATACATGTATACAATATACATGTTGTGTTTTGAGTATAAAATCAATTAAATTAATACCTAAGCGGATGTATGTTTCCCATTTCAACACTGTATTGTTTAAAACATATGAATTTCCTTTTCCTAGTTCGTATTTAAATGAACAATTTAATATACACACATTTTGAAGATCACTTAATTCATTTTTAATGTAAAAATGTGTCCTAAAATGGAAGTTAACAGACTGAAATATTTTTGAGTGGTTTTCATGCCATTATTTGAGGTTCGCAGACTTTGTTTTCTAACTATCAATTGTGAAATTATGTAACAGAGAGGTATAAATATAAAAGTTAGAGCAGGGATTTTTCAGTATGAACTCATACCGAATCTGTGAGCAACAGAAAACTCCTCCAAATGTCTTGCGAAATGCTGGAAAAATGGCAATATTAGATGGGTTTGCTCAGACCAGAGGGTGAGGTGGACTGGAGTGAAAGCGACTGACCTTGGTGATTACACCTCGTATTATTGTTCCTGTCATCTGTTTTCACTGGCCCCAGGGATGGTAGCCATGGCAACGGCACATAGCAGGCCAATCGGTGGTGACCTCGCCGTCCTTTGCATTTCCTGGTGTGCCCGTGATGAAGGGAGGCTCTTCCAGGGGCAAGGATCTCCGTGATGAGGCCGGGTCTCTATTTCGGCTCCAGGTCCCAAAGCCCTTTCATTCTCCCCCTTCCCCCCCAGTGCTGTTCAATCACAACAGAGCTCCTGCCTGATTAGACTTACATTGTTTAAGTTCTGTGACGGAGCTGCTTAATTGTATGATTACCTAAATTGGCCTATGGGACCCCACCACAGCCGGGTGTCACTCAGAGCTAGAGAGGGGTCCTGTCAGGGCCCATGACTCGGGCCCCTGCTTGATGTGCTGTTTGATGATGCTGGCCAGAGAGCATGACCGGTCTGTGTTATTTCTGGGATGATGTTTCTCTGAACCATCATGTGGGAGCAGCAATCCAGAGTTGAATAATTCAGACTTTGCTTAGGCAGGTGGTCTGTTGCTACCTTAAGGTAAATATCTTGGCACAGCTCAGGCACTTGCTGTTTTTGTATCCAGTACTTACTGCATTACCAGCTCTTTGACAAAGTAATGTTTTCTCTGTGATGTAGCTTGTATCATTGCTCTGAGTGTTTGAACAAAGAATCATTCTAGTATGTGGGTCAATGATATGAATGTGTCTATGTGTCTAAGAAACATATTGAAGGGATCATATGTAAGATGACGTAATACTTCAGTACCGTTTTCCTATATTTTAAATCAGAAGTAATAATAAAATAAAATACAAAAGTAATTAATACATTTTTGTTCTTTTATTAAGATTTATTTATTTATGATACTGAAACCGTTAACTCATTCATGGCTTTATGACTCAATATTTATATATACATTTAGAAATTCATATTAAAAAGAAATATATTGAAAGCATCATATGTAATAAAATGTAATACTTCAATACCATTTTCTTGCATTTCATATATTTTCATATATTTCATACATTTCTTTTTATATTTAATACCAGAAGAAATATTTAAATATTATACCAATCTAGTTAATCTCTCTCTTGTTTTTTTTTGCTTTATCACTCAGATTTAAATTTCTTAAAAAAAAAAAAAAAATGCAAATACATGTTTAAAAAATTTGGGTAAATTTCTGTGAAGTATCAAAACTTTCTAAACATTTCCAAAATGTTCAGTTTTTCAATAAATAAATAAATATGTTTTTTTTTTTTTTTTCCGATTTTTGTTCTTTTAATAAGATTTATTTATTTATTCATTCATTAATTTATTCATTATTACGATACTGAAACCGTTAACTCATTTTTGGCTTCATGACTCAATTTTTATTTATATTCGAAATTTATATTAAAAAGAAAATATTGAAGGCATCATACGTTATAAAATGTAATACTTCAATACCATTTTCATGTATTTCTTTTTTTTTTTTTTTTTTTTTTGCTTTATCACTCAAATTTAAAATTCTTAAAAAAAATGCAAATACATGTTTTAAAAATTCTGGTAAATTTCTGTAAAGTATCAAAACTTTCTAAACTTTGAAAAATTTTAACATTTTTCAATGTTTAGAAAGTTTTGTACAGGTGCATCCCAAAACCAAAAATTAGAATATCATGAAAAAGTTTGTTTGTTTGTAACTTATTTCAAAAATGGAAACTTTCATATATTTTAGATTACATGTAAAATAAACATTTCTAAGTTTTTTTTTTTTTTTTTTTTTTTTTTAATTTTGATGATTAGAGCTTACAGCTCATGAAAGTCAAAAATCCAGTATTTCAAAATATTAGAGTTAAAATTTTGAATTTTAAAGTTTAAGTTCTTTAAAGTATGTTCATTTATGCACTCAATACTTGGTCAGCAGCACGTATTCCAGCAAATTCCTTGCTCCTAGCACAGATTACAGCATCAGTAAAGTGTGACATGTAAGCGATCAGCACTGCTTAGGCACTACTGAGCCTTCAGATCGTCTGTATATTGTTGGATCGACTGTTTCTCATCTTTCTCTTGAAAATATCCCATGGATTCTCAATGGGGTTCAGGTCAGACATGTTGGCTGGCCAATAAAGCGGCGTGCAATTCTGTGCCTCTCCAGTTTTCCTCCAGACTCTGGGATCATGATTTCAACATGAAATGCAAAATTTACTTTTAACTGAAAAGAAGACTTTGGAGCACTGAGCAACAGTCCAGTTCGTTTTCTCCTTAGCCCAGGTAAGATGCTTCTGACGTTTTTTCTGTTTCAGAAGTGGCTTGGCAGCCCTTTTCCTGAAGACGTCTGAGCGTGGTGACTCTTAATGTGCTGACTCCGGCTTCATTCCACTCCCTGTGAAGCTCTCCCAAGTGTTTGAATCACTTTGCTTGACAGTTTTCTCAAGCTTGCGGTCATCCCTGTTGCTTGTCCACCTTTTCCTACCCAATTTCTTCCTTCCAGTCAACTTTGCATTTAATATGCTTTGATACAGCACTCTGTAAACAGCCACCCCATTCAGTAATGACCTTCTGTGACTTTTGTTCTTTTAATAAGAACAAATTTATTCATTTATTCAATCTCATTATGAAACTGAAACCGTTAAGACCAATTGCAGATTACTGATGAAGTAGAAAAAGTTTAAAAAGTGAAATTAAAAAAAGTTATAGAGGTTTTAGTTTATGAAAATGCTTTTATATAAAGCATATTTTATATAAAATATATATTTTATGAAACATGTTGACCTCTAAACCTGCTAGAAAATCAAAGCCATAAATCTAAACAGGCTGTGTTCCAAGTTTGGGGTTGATATCTCAAAAAATGAGCTTTCAGTAAGCTTTTGTTTGGGCGCAGTGTCACATTTTACCCATAAGATGCCAGCAAAACTCTACTGGTCCACACAGTGGTTGGATTTGTGATTCGCAGTGGAGTTTTTCTCTCTCAAATGTAACAAGAACGTACACGCACACACACAATTATTTTTTTTTATGACACACATACAAACTACTCTCTGACAACCATACCAACACACCCACGCAATTATAGCTGCATTATTTATCCAATTGACACTATAATATGCAGAAGCAGAAAACAAGAATAAAGTGAGTATTTACTTTATAGGCCAAACCTGAAAAAAATGCTGAAAAAAAATCTGTCTATCTGTCTATCTGTTTATCTATCTGTCTGTCTATCATCTATCAGTCTATCTATCTATCTATCTATCTATCTATCTATCTATCTATCTATCTATCTATCTATCTATCTATCTATCTGTCTGTTTATCTGTTTATCTATCTGTCTGTCTGTCTATCTGTCTATCTGTCTATCTATCTGTCTATCTGTTTATCTATCTGTTTATCTGCCTGTCTATCTTCTATCTATCTATCTATCTATCTATCTATCTATCTATCTATCTATCTATCTATCTATCTATCTGTCTGTTTATCTGTTTATCTATCTGTCTGTCTATCATCTATCAGTCTATCTATCTATCTATCTATCTATCTATCTATCTATCTATCTATCTATCTATCTGTCTGTTTATCTGTCTATCTATCTGTCTATCTGTTTATCTATCTGTTTATCTGCCTGTCTATCTTCTATCTATCTATCTATCTATCTATCTATCTATCTATCTATCTATCTATCTATCTATCTATCTATCTATCTATCTATCTATCTATCTGTCTGTCTATCTATCTATCTATCTATCTATCTATCTATCTATCTATCTATCTATCTATATCTGTCTGTCTATCTGTCCATCTATCTATCTATCTATCTATCTATCTATCTATCTATCTATCTGTCTATCTATCTATCTATCTATCTATCTATCTATCTATCTATCTATCTATCTATCTGTCTGTCTGTCTGTCTGTCTGTCTGTCTATCTATCTATCTATCTATCTATCTATCTATCTATCTATCTATCTATCTATCTATCTATCTATCTATCTGTCTGTGTGTCTGTCTGTCTGTCTCTCACTCAGATTTAAAATTCATATCCAAATTGCAAATATATGTAAGAAAAAGAATTCTGGTAAATTTCTGTAAACCTTCCAGAAGTGTCCAGAAATGTTTAAATAAAATAAATAAGAATTTTAGAGTTCATTTAAATTCAAAAATTCTTATTAAAAAGAAATATATTGAAGGCACCATATGTAAGAAATGAAATACTTCAATACATTTAATATATTTTCATATATTTAATATCAGAAGAAATAATAAAATAATATACCAAACTAATTAATAAGTTTTTGTTTGTTTGTTTGTTTGTTTGTTTGTTTTTTGCCAGTATTGATGAGGGGGGTTCATTATGATACCGAAGCAGTTAAATTATTTTTGGCTTTATGACTCAAAATAACATCAAAATGTATTTAAATTAAGAAATTTATATTTAAAAGAAATATATTTAAGGCATTATATGTATGAATTGCAATCTTTCTCTTTTTTTCCCCAAATAAATGTATACATAAATGAGGTTCAATGATCCACACATCTCACGCTAAGAAAGTATACCAAATGTCACATTCTGGCTAACTTTAGTTTCACTTTTAATTTTTAAATGCATGGCACCATAATGACCATTTTTTTAACAACATATCATTCCATCTACTATTGTTTACTCACCAGATGTACTAGTCATGCAAATAAAATTCATACTTACTGAGACTCGTGTTTAAGAACAAAGCAGCGAGAACAGCATGGGTGGAAAATCACACTGTAAGTCATAGGGGTGTTATGTAACTACTGGGTGGAAACTTTGAACTGTCATCTAGTATACTATTGGACTGATCGATTTGCGTAGGGACTGCATTCCTTACACTGATACAGTTGATGCATGAACTGGGAGCCATTACGGTGACTCTGGGAACCAAACCAAGAGGGTCTGCAAATTTTCACCTTATCGGATAAAAAAAAAAAAAGGGTTGAATTATGAAACAACGCATTTGAAATGCTCAGTGAGGGGAAGATAAGCAGCAAAAGTTTGTTTGTGTACGGAACAGATATACAGAATATAATGTATTGAAATAAAACTATCAGTACCAGATGTCAAAAGCTAAAAAGATAAACTGTATACTTCACCCAGCGAAATAAATCGCACGAAAAGCGAACCTTTGTTTCCTGTCGGGGGGGGGCAAAAAACCGTAAGCGTTATTTACAAAAGCGCACAAATATTTGATCACCCCAGGCAGGGGGTCCGAGTGTTGTAACGACCCAGTCGGCAGGCTGCGGTCTGTTTATGAACACAGTATTGAAATGCCATCGAGCCCCTTGGGTCGGCCTTTGAAATGAAACTGATAAGATAATTGGCCCTAATGGAATCCAGAAAGCTGGTGCAGCGAGGCTTTCCCCAGGACCTTTCTCACTTTTTTGGTTTTCCTTTTATTATTTTTTCTGTCCCTCTTGAGTTTGCGTTCGCGAGGCGTGTGGAAGTCGCTTCTTAATTCAAACCAGGCCCGGTCCTGCCAGACCCCGGAGTCTGCAGCTCGCAGACCTTTTGAAGTCGCAAAAGTGTTTGGAGCGCAGTTGGCCTTCTAATTTGGTTGCCATGGTTACTCTAATTTGCGCACTTTAATGCTGACTTTATTATGAAGGAAAGCAGCCATTATATCCGCCGTAGGGCATTTGCGTGGTTTCGGGCCCGGTGTCAAAGGTCACCCCGGAGTATACACAACCGGTTTAATCGGAGGTTTTGAAAGCTGCCATCGCCAAATCGCATCCGTCACAGAAGCAGAAGTAACTGTACTAGCCCAAAACGCTTGATTGTGATCAGGCCACTGCTTTTAAAAGATGTAAAGGTTCATGGGAATGAAGTGGAAAGGGTCCAAGGGCTTTTTTCTTGCCTCAGGTGGAAGTTTTAACATGCGTTTGTGGGTGGAGGAAGAAACTAAACATTCAATTTCTGCTTTCCTTCATTCCAACTATCTATTAAATAATTTAAAAAAAGCATTGAAATGCAGATTTTATGATGAAATTTTTTTTTTAAATGTACATATTCAAATTTATTTTGATATTTTTGGAGGACATAAAGTGAAAATATCAGGGTACACTGATAATGTTGCAATATCAAAATAAAAAAGCCTTATTACAATAATATAACAATCAAATTCTAATATTTGAAAAAAAAAGAATTTAATATTTTTTTTTATTAAAATATATTAATGTATATGTTCAGATTTAGAGAATTTTGAGAGGTTTTAATTTTAGAGGATTTTTATATCCTTTTATATATTTTTATACTTTTATATTTAGAGGTTTTGATATTAGGTTTAAAAAATATAAATTTAATTATTTTTAAAAAAAGTAGTTTGGTTTAATATTTTATTGTTCTTTCTTAGAACAAAATTAATAAAACTGAGTTAATTTTATATAATTTTTATATCCTTTTATATATTTTAATAATTTTATATTTGGAGGTCTTGATATAAAAATATAAATAAATAAATAATTTAAAAACAATTAGTTTTATTACGTAATTAGTTTTATTATCTTTTATTGTTCTCTCTTAGAACAAAATGAATAAAACTGAGTTAATTTTAGAGGATTTTTATATTCTTTCATATATTTTTCATAATTTTATATTTAGAGGTCTTGATATCAGATTGATTTTTTTTTTTTTTTTTAATTAAGTAATTTAGCTTAACCTTTTATTGTTCTTTTTTTTTAGAACCAAATTAATAAAACTGAGTTAATTTTAGAGGACTTTTTATCCTTTTATATATTTTTATCATTTTAATATTTGGAGGTCTTGATATTAAAATAATAAAATAAAATAAATAAGTAAATAAATTCTTTTAAAACGTAAGTAGTTAATTTTTTATTGTTCTTAGAACAAAGTGAATAAAACAGCTAATTTTATTTATTTTTTTTATTTTATATTTTTTATATTTAGAGGTCTTGTCAGATTTTAAAAAATAGGAATTAAATTATTAAAAAATTGAAGTAGTTTGGCTTAGTCTTTTATTGTTCTTTCTTAGAACTAATTTTTTTTTTTTTTAGAATTTTTTGGTTCATAAAATCAAAGTTGTCCAATCAACATGCAGAAAAAAAAAAACAGGAAATGACATCATAAAGAGAACACCTGCAGATCATCAAGACTGTCAAAGTCAGTAAGTCTTTTGAATAATAAAATAAGATAATTTGAAAAGTAATAAGATAATTTGATCTTTTGATGTTTTCATGAAAGACAAGATTAGTTCAGGTTGTAAAATGTCATGTGGTGAGACTTCCCCAAAACTTAATGGTATTTTATAATAAGTAGTTCATGATAATTCTAATAATATATATATATATATATATACACACACTACCGTTCAAAAGTTTGGGGTCAGTAAGACTTGTAATAGTCTTTAAAAAAGTCTTTTATGCTCATCAAGGCTGCATTTATTTGATTAAAAATATAGAAAAAAAACAGTAATATTGCAAAATGTTTTTACAATATAAAATAATGTTTTTTATTTTAACATACTTTAAAATAGAATTTATTCCTGTGATGAAAACCTGAATTTTTATCAGCTGTTACTCCAGTCTTAAGTGTCACATGATCCTTCAGAAATCATTCTAATATGCAGATTTATTATTAGAATGATCAATGTTGGATAATATCAACAGTTGTGCTGCCAAATATTTTTTGGAACCTGTGATTTTTTTTTTTTTTTTTTTTTTTCAGGATTCTTTCATGAATAACAAATTTAAAAAGTACAGTGTTTATTTAAAATATAAATATTTTATAACAGTGTAAATTATTTATTATTAACTTTTAATAAACTTTTAATTATTAACTTAATACATCCTTGGTGAATACAAGTATTAATTTCTTAAAAAAAAAAAAAAAAGAATAAAAGAAAGAAACAATAAAAATGTACTGACCCCAAACTTTTGAACGGTAGTATATATATATATATATATATATATATATATATATATATATATATTTTTTTTTTTTTTTTTTTTAATTATGAAAATGTTATAAAATCTTACATCTTACTCAATAACTGCCAGATTGTGATTGTTTTGGCTTAGCACTGGAGTACGTTTATCTTTAAATCATAACTGCAAAATAATTGCACATAAAGGCACCTGCAGCTTCATTGTGCAATATCTGCATTATTCTCTGAAATCAGTGCTTTCTCTTTCCAATCTAAGCTCATGTTTTAAATATAACTCTTTGTTCAATCCTTGTACACATCATGCGGCTTTACAGTGTTAGTGAAACGGCGAGGAAGGAGGATGGAATGGCATTTTGGAATGGAGTTTTCCTTCAAGGCTGGTAGTTTGCACTCATCCACAGCCCATGAAGAGTTAATGTGGTGTGTCGCAGGGAAAAGGCAGTAATTACTGTCCCATGCCACTGCGCAGTTCAGATCGCTCCGCACTGGGGCACAGACCACACTTTACGTGAATGTCCACATTCTTTGGGCAGGCTAATCAACACGATCAATGGTGCCAGACAGTTGAGCTCTAAAACAGCGTTACGTTCTGCCATGCCTCTTCTACCCAGTTTCCCCACAGCATAGTTTCATCTTATCGGACATGTGGTATGTGCAGTCGAAAAATAGCAATGCTCGCAGGCAGATTTAGCATTTTGATTTCAGGCACAAAGTCGTAATGGGCTGCCGTTGACCTAATGGATCTGCTTTGTTCTCAGTGAGTTACGCAATTCTCACAGTTTTTGAGGATTTATCATGTGTTGACAACACGGTGATCAAAAAGCTTTTATCACTCTGTGTTCACAGACTGTATTTTGAGTTTAGGGATTTTTTTTTCTTTTTTTTTTAAAGAAATTCATTATTTTATTAGAATATTTATGATACATTACAAAAAGGCATTAACCATTCATGTTATGGACAGTTCCATTTACTCTAAAATATACAATTAAGTGCAAAATTCAAAGTATAGGTAAAATATTTGTAAAAATCAATACAGAAAAATCCTTTATATTAATACAGTACTTTATTTCTTATTTTTACTGATTCATTTTTTTTTTTTTTTTTTTTTTTTTTTTTTTTTACAGTGTACAAAATATTTCTATTCCAAATAAATTCTTTTGACTTTTCTATTCACCAAAGAATCCTGAAAAACAAACAAACAAACAAAAACATATCATGGTTTCCACAAATATATTAGGCAGCACAACTGTTTTCAATATTGATAATCATAAGAAATGTAGGATCTGAAAGATCATGTAACACTGAAGACTGGGAAAGGCTGTGGAAAATTCAGCTTTACCATCACAAGAATGTATTACATTTTAAAATATATTAAAATAGAAAATAGTCATTTTATTTTTTTAAAATATTTCACAATATTACTGTATTTTAGAGCAAATAAATCAGCCTTGGTGAATATTAGAAACTTCTTTTTTAAAAACATTAAAAATTGTACCAACCCCAAGCTACACAGAAAAGGTTTATAATTGTCCACACTAACATCATATTATATTATATTATATTATTAATTCTGTCTTTTGGCTACAATATTGAATATTTTGTGTAATTTGCTGTTTAAAGAAATAATGGTAACACTTTACTTAAAGCCTTTATGTATATTGCATTAGAAAGGGTTATTAAAGGATATAATGCATTATAATTATTCATAATGTGCATTGCAATTCATTATATCTTGTCATAAATAATTATAACCAAATTTAAAATGAATAGTGTAACAATTAATTAATAAGTATTATAATGTACACTACCAGTCAAAAGTACAAAGTACAGCAAAAACAGTAATATTTTAAAATATTTTTACTATTTAAAATAACTGTTTTCTATCTTAATGTTTTAAAAGCTGAATTTTTAGCATCATTACTCCAGTCACATGATCCTTCAGAAATCATTCTAATATTCTGATTTGCTGCTTTTTTTTTTTTTTTTTTAAATAATTATTATGTTGAAAACAGCTAAAAAAAAATGTTTTTAAGGTTTTTAAGGTTCAGAAGAGCAGCATTTATCTAAGATATAAATCTTTTGTAAAATTATAAATGTCTTTATCATTACTTTTGGTCAATTTAAAGCATCCTTGCTAAATAAAAGTAATAATTTTTAAAATTTCTGATTGGTGAGCAGAGGGGAATAAATCTTACTGTTCAAAAACTTTTGACTGGTAGTGTATTAACTAACTGTGGTTACATTTAGTCATGAGACTGTACAATGCATCATAGGTTATTGCACTGAAACTACTATTATAATGTATTATACATAAAGGCTTTAAGTGATGTGTTACCAAATAAATTTTAGTGCTAATCAACATTGTCACAAATGCCATCACCTGAGCTTTACTTAAAGGAATATTTTGAATGTACTGAATCCTAAATATTCCTTTAAGTTCTAAACGAGTATTTCCTGCCTGTAGAAATGTCACTCCACCACGCTTCAAGCTGTGAGAAAGAGTCAAAGGGGCAACCCCGGGGTTGACCAAACATAGGCCAGGCTGACCAGATCCCAACAGCGTATGCGTAACACAATACCTGCGAGCATGCCGTGGGGTGCTTTGAACTTGATTTAGTACCCGGGTCACAAGCGACTCGGTTTGCCCCGCTGCAGGTTGAAGCCAGAACCCTGGGGACGCCAATCCCTTAAATCAGTGCTTGATGTCGTCCTCCATGTTACGACGAAGAGACGTGAGATTAACTAACAAGGTGCCCTACAGAGATCACTCAGACTTTAGATAAAGCACATACAAATATTATTAGTCCCGTTTAGGCTGGCTTTTCTACAGTCTATATGTAATAAAAATCAGACTTTCAACATTACCAAACTGCGGTCGAAATTCCAATGTCATTGCAGGATTTTTGGGAAACGACATCAAAGGTCTGTTGAGAATAAGAAACAGAACCACCTTGTACGCAAATCACATCAAAACATCCTGATCTATTCGATTCGTCACCTTTTTTCCAAACTGATTCATGTGAAACATTTTCAGTTCCTAGAACTCCCTCTTGCATGTGTTGATTTGGAGAGATTTCATGTAATTGCTCTCATGCCCAATAGTTCTACAGTATACAAGGCTTTTTGAAAACATGGACAGAATCACAGAATCCAGTCATAAAAATTGACTTTGCTATATAACATGGAATGTCAAGGAATTTTGGATGAATAAATTAAAAAGTAGGTCAGTACACTTAAATCAAAAAGCCATATGGATTAGTGTCTGTGAATATTAAGCTGCAAAAATGCAATTTAAATATGAATCCTGCATGTTCTGCGTGTCTCTTTGTGAATGAATGGCACAGACGCCAGTGTTAATTTTGACAGCAAATTTTGATTTAGTCTTAGTCATAGTTTTTTTTTTTTTTTTTTACTAAAATGCCATTTAGTTTTAGTCATATTTTAGTCATCTGAATTGTTTTAGTTTTAGTCTAGTTTTAGTCAACTAAATATCGTATAGTTTTCATATTAAGGTTTTGTCATGATAGACACAGATTTAACTGCTGTGACATGCAACATGTCTTTATATAAAATTAAATGAAACCACTTCTCATAAAGAAACAAGATAATGGTCTTCTTTTGAAAGACCAATGGTTGCATATAATTATGTATTGTTTATAACAAGTTGTTTACCACATTCTTCATTATTTTAAGCAGACATATTGATTTATATAAATACATTTAGATGAATCTTTATTAGGGCTACTAATGTGATATAGTCATATGATAGAGTGATATAGATATTTATGATAGTGTGATTTTCTCTATCTTTTGTTGCTTGCTTAACATCAGTGCAACAGACAATAGCAGCTAAATTAGGCTGCTGTCCCTTTAAAACCGAACGCACGGATGCAATGTACTGATACACATCTGATATTCTCCTAACTGTTTACGTTCACATAAGACGTAACCGAGTGTGTTTACGTAAATTCTCTTCAAAACTGACAAGTCAACATCATTTTGTGTGTATTTCTCCATGAAAGAGTACTTGTTTGCTGTGTGAGAGGCGCTGCTTCAGTGTCTGCACTCAGAAAACTGGACCGAATTTAGCTTTTGTGTCGTCAAGTTTATCCATATTTCTGCTCTTCTCTTCTCCCAGATATTGACGTTTTTGAACGTTTAATGAGATGTGCCGCAAATGTATGCTAGCTTATGTGCTGCTGGACAGGTCAGTAGGCTATAATACAGTACAAATGTACACATCTAACCTCCAAACCACGCAGAAGATTCGTTCTGAATGAATCTCTTCCCAAATCGTCCCTCCCTAATGTTTTCTCATTTTTATTCATTGATTAAAATGTCAATAGATTTTCATCATAGTTTTTGTTATTTAAAATGAGTTTTTGCTTCATTATCGACTCGTTTTTGTCTGTGAAAAAATGGCGTTGACAAAAATTATTCGTCAGTGAAATTTACACTGTTGGCTGAAGCGCGCGTGATGCTCACTGTGTTTTCAGAGTACATGAACACATAGATATAATCTGAAGAACTGCTCTGAGAGTCACTTCATTATTTTAGTTATTTTAGTCACTTCTTATTTTACCTTTTCTTCTGAGAACTATCATGTCATATACAAACAAAACGTAAAGGTCTTTACAGGAATCTGTCAAAATAAAAGTTTGGTTTAACTTGAAGAAACGGTGACAGAAAAAACTATTACTTAATGTAAAGATAGTACTACAAATAATAACAATTGTAAGGAATAATTACCAGAAGAAAATATTTACCAGAAATTATCAACCAAAAAAAAGAAAAAAAAGAAGAAGAAGTAAAAACAGTATTTCTGGACAAAAAAAAAGTAATAATAAATAAATAAAATAAAATCTTTTTTTTTTTAAATAAACTCAATTAATTAGAGATGCTTTTGACTAATAAAAATTGAATGAAACCATTAATATGGATCGAGAAAATTAATGGAAAACGCAGAATAAGTTAAAAATAAAATGAACTTGACAAGGGAAAAAAAAGTTTAAAAAAATAGCCATAAAATGTAATTTTTGTTAAACTTTTAATAAATTGCTGTTAAATTGTTTAAGTTTCATAATTTCATATAATTAGACATTTTAACTTAACCATTAAAACAGAGTCAAGAAAAATTACAATGGGGAAAAAAAAAAAACTGAATGTGGAAAAAATTAAACGGAATTTGGAGAAAATAAAAAAATAAACACATTTTATAGGGCCCCAAGTATACTGTAAAATTAATTAATTTTTCAGACTTTTTTTCTGCAGTAACAAATGTCTTGTTTCTCTGGGCAACACAGTTTTATAAATTGTATAAATTGCCAGGACAAGATCACATTTTTATTTGTGAAGTTGTCACAGGTGTTTTATATGCAAAATATGTACAATTGTTTTGTGCTTTATAATTATTTTGCTGTTTAAATGTAGCTAAAATTGAATTAGAACGTTGTATTACTATAAGTTGTTTAATGGCACTTAGTCACAGTTTAGTTTAAAAATATGGCTCGGTTATTTATTTATTTATTTATTTACTGTAGCCATCGTATGCGTATATAGAAATGACTTTCAAAAATAAACCTAGCCTTAAAAATACTTAATAGAATAAAAGGGTTGCAACAGGCTCAGATCTTATTTTAAACTCCATTTTTGTGTTTTTGTCTCAGAATTTTGAACATGCTTCTCTGATTATTGAATCTCAGGTTATGAAGTGACTTCAGACTGACTGAAATGTAACACCTTTGAATCATATATGAATTGTAATAATAGTCATCCTGCTGGGAAATGAATAGAAAGTTGAGTCAGATTGCGTCATCTTCATCACAACCAATGCTGACAGTCACATTCTCACAGCATTGGGGAAAAAAAGTCACTAAAAACTATAAATTAAATATTAGAATGAGTTTTGTATATCGAATGCCCAGACATCTGATTTTTAAACATAGTTTTAATAATAATATACAAATACACATCACAATGTACTGAAACTTCATGCTTTAAGCAAACAACCCTCACATTTTTAGCCAAAAATATTAACGTGCAGAGTTTAAAAATATTTGCACCCTATAAATCATTTTCAGGTTAAACTTTTATCGACTTACATAAAGCAATATCAGATATCATTTTGGTATCGTATCAACCACAAAACTGACATGAAGGTATGTTAATAAGGTCAGATAAGACTAACATGCTCTTAAAAAAATACTGAAACCACCTTTTGATGCAATGTTTCATTTTTATTAGCGTCTTTTAGATTTACAAGAATACAAAACTCTTGCTATAAAATAAAAGCGTGAAATGTGAAATGATTAGCATTTTTGCCAAAACATGATTAGGATGTAGAGGTTAAATGATAATGACCCTCCTGTTTTAACCTCAAGGCTGTTTTTTGCCTTGTTAGCCCCAGTTACGTCTCCTGACATGCGGAGGAAGGAAAAGGGGAAGCATTGTAATGCCCAAGAAACAACACATCACTTATCTTCCTCATGTAGTGGTGAAAATAGGCCTGTGTTTGAGAGCTCCGGTGGGCTCCAGGTTAATGACTCTGTGGAGCTTAGTAGCTGTTCAGGAGCCGACCCCATAGGAGGGCGAGTGGGGGGTGTCATTAGGGTGATCGCCCCGGGGCCGGAGAAAGTGACGTAGGCCATTTGACTGCTAAGAGCATCAGTCACACATTGTCTGTTTCTAAAAGTATGAAAGATTCCTTAGTACAGAACATTTGAAGCTGGAAGACCTTTAATAATGAGCCAAACATAACATACCGAAGGGTTCACTTTTTTGCTCCAATATCTGATTCTGGAAACATGCATTCACTTGACATCTATGGATATTAAAAACAAAGTGCTTTGTGGGAGCTTTAACGTAAGTCTGAATGGACTTATGTTTATTTAATGGGGCTGTCAGAAAATCAGTCTCGTTCTTGAACGCTGACTTTCAGTTCTCTTTTCTTTTGCCTGACAATGGCGTTCTTTCGTGCGAGAGCTGCAAGTTGTATTATGCATTTAGCTGTATTTTTGTTATATGGTCGCTTGACATTCCCCTTCATAACAGGTTGGATCCAGATGGGGGATTTTACTGCCAAACAGAAGAACAAAAGAGTTTCCCGGAGCAATATGGTGTTAAGTGATACAACATGAGCCGCTTATTACATTTTCGGAATCTTTGTCTTGGGGGTGTAATTTGTTTATCAAGAATAAAAAGTAATCACTAAGGTACCGATTCACTGGAAAACCAAAAGTATCTTAACTTGAGTAATGTTACTTGTAATCAATAATACACTGACGTTATTAAATGAATAATTCACCTAAAAATTAAAATCCTGTCATTTACTCACCCTCATGCTGTTCTGTGGAACGCAAACTAAGATCAGACAAATGTTAACTGTTTTTGTTCATACAGTGAAAGTCAATGGGGTCCAAACATTAAGTCTAATTAAATCATTGATCAACCCGTTTGATTTTATTGGTTTGATGTTACTAATATTTTAATATGTGACCACATTAGAAGTCAAGATGGTGTAGAAACAATTCTCACTCAGGAATTGCTGGCCAATTTTATAACAAATTAATTTTAAGTACAAAGACTGAAATAGTATTTTTTTTGTGAAATGTGTTTAATAATTTTTGACAAATCATTTTTACAGTTTACACTACCGGTCAAACGTTTTTGAACAGTAAGATTTTTGTTTTTTAAGGAAGTCTCTCCTGCTCACCAAGCCTGTATTTATGTGTTTTAAAGTACAGCAAAAACAGTACAATTTTAAAATAGTTTACTTTTTAAAATAGCTGTTTTCTATTTGTATATATTTTAAAATGTAATTTATTCCTTTGATTTCTAAGATGAATTTTTAGCATCATTACTCCAGTCACACAGTCCTTCAGAAATCATTCTAATATTCTGATTTGCTGCTCAAAAAACATTATTATTATTATTATTATGTTGAAAAACAGCCGAGTAGATTTTTTTCACGTTTCTTCAATGAATAGAAAAAATAGAAATTTATCTGAGATAGAAATCTTTTGTAATATTATCAATGTCTTTATCATCACTTTTGATCAATTTAAGGCATCCTTGCTAAATAAAAGCAATAATCTCATTTTTCAATTTTCATTTTTCCCCCCAAAAATTGTTTTTCAGATAAATGCTGATCTTTCTATTCATCAGAGAATCTTGAACAAATGCACTCAACTGTTTTAAATATTGATAATATTAATAAGTGTTTCTTGAACAGCAAATCAGCATATTAAAATGATTTCTGAAAGATCATGTGACGCTAAAGACTGGAGTAATGATGCTGAAAATGTAGCTTTGATCACAGGAATAAATTACATTTTAAAATATATTCAATTAGAAAGCAATTAGAAAAATATTTCACAATATCACTGCTTTTGCTGTATTTTGGGTCAAATAATTGCAAGCTTGGAGGGCAGAAGAGTCTTCTTTAAAAAAAAACAAAACATTAAATACCTTACTGTTCAAAAACTTTTGACTGATAGTGTACATAATTGTTTTGATCAAACTTTTGGACCCCATTAACATACACTGTATGAACAACAACCACTGAGACATTCTTTCAATCTCTTTTGTGTGCGTGTGTGTGTTTGGCAGAAGAAAAAGTTATATATAGTTTAGAAAGGCGTGGAGGTTAAGAACATTTTTCAGAGAGCTATTCTTTAATTCATTGAAACAGATGTACTAAATATATATAATTACTGTATAGGATTATGTAGCTTAAAATCATTTTAGATCCAGTCATACTAGATGTCTTCCAGCCTTCCAGGATGTGTTTCTAAAGCCCGTTTACGAATCGAATTTTTTTCTTATTCTTTTTCAGCTGAGCGTCCCGTAAACATCACTAAACATTAACAGGAAAGTTTGAAAGCGGGACAAAAACTGCTTTAACTTCCACGCTCTGTTTATCCGTCCTGCAAAAGACAAGTCTATTTATGGACAAGCAGATTGCACAAATAAACACATCTCTAGATGTGAAAACTCTGCCTTTATTATCCATGAAACACCACAATGGGTTTGTGTACTTCTCGTGCAGTGTTCTGATTGCCTGTTTATTTTCGCAGTGGCCCTCCTGAGCCAGTGGATGCTGGGCCAACCACCGCGAGGTGCCAAGTCTCTCCAGCCATTTCCTGTGTGTGACATCATTGTGTATCCCCTAGCGGCAGCATGATGCGTGTCTTGTCTGCTCCCTGGGTGGCGTGCGCTAAGTATTCCGTAAACATGGGGGTTCGGCGCTCTCTTTGTTGAATGAGTCTAAAAAAAGGGGACTTTTGATGCTCTGTCACTCTTAATGCAACACTTACACCACTAAGCCTAATGCAACCAAACTGTAATTTAACTACAATCAGCCTGCAACAGTTGATCTGTCCCCTTTCCCAAAAAGCTGAAAGACGACAGCTTTTACTGTGATAGTGTTAACCAAAGGGAGGAAATAAGGCCCATTTTTCATTTTTTACGTCGTTTTACTATTTCGTTTTGACCCATAATGTGCCTTTAAGTTTTGCCTTCCTAAATGAAGACCCATGAAATGACACCACATCAAAAACGTTAAGTTCTTATGTTTCACGTTTTTGTTTTTTAGGTTTTTTTTATTAAGTGACATCTAACATAGATTGTTTTTGTATTCATGATTGATTATTCGATTTTTTGGCTCTTATTGCAGTATTATTGACATTGAATTCACTTTGTTAGGATATGAAATCGGATGTTAAGAAGTTTTAAGGTTTGTAGGCCTTAACCACCTTAACTCTACCCAGGAACAAGCCTTGACCTAAGCATAACTGTAACCCTGCACCGTCTCAGATTATAACCTCTCAGTGTTACAGTAATGTCCCTGTGTGTCTAAAGAGGCCGAGCCTTTAATGTAGAAACTAAAGCATGTCAGATGTTTTTTCAAAAGTGCTTTTATTTCTTTACTCATACAAGCATGATATTCACAAATGTTTGATCTTAAAACAAAGATTTAAAAAAGATGAAAGGTTCACTATTGTGACAACAATGCAAACTAACAAGACTTAGTGTCTCAACATGTTAACAGTCGTTTCAAAATCAAAACATAAAATGTTAAAATCATAAAAACAGAAATGGCTTGCCAATACCGACAATCGAGGGAAGAAACCGCTATTACATAAATTTACATCTGGAGGAAAAAAAAAATCTGTATTAGCAAAACATGTTTCTGCACTGCCCACTTCCTCTAAATCACAACCCACGCATGCACGCAATCCTTATTTTTACCCTAGTACTTTATTTTAGAAAAAATTAAGTAGGCCTGCTCTCGGCGCATTCACTAAGCAATCATTCGTGGGATTCGTTTCCAATGGCTTTTCCGTGTGACTTTAAAACGACTGCAGCTACTTCTGCAAGTTGCACCTGTTTCCAGGAGCAGAAGATCTGCTTGTCGTTTTAGTGGAAAATTATTTTCCTTCATAAAGTGAATTGCCAGCAGTTGTTGTATGAGCTGTAGCCTAAGCGAGCCAGCTGTGTAAATGAACAAGTGCTCGCTTTGACTTTCTCCATTTTTTTAACCCAACATAAAGGTTTATTTCGTTGTTACATGTTTTAAACAAATCATCAGTAGTCTGTATTTTAAAAATGATTTTTAGTGTCGACAAAGAAACGCTTTTATTAAACATTTCATATATTTTTAAGAACTCTGGCAACCCACGAAAACAAGATTTCGAAGATGTTCGTACAAGATATTTTTGTTTGAGCAGTTAATTAAGAGCCGAAAATCGGCGTTAATAAATGACCTAAGCGACCTGAAAAGATAATAAATAATCTGTATAATATTAACAATAATAACAGTAACAACAGTGTTGGTTTAGGCTAGGAAAGTTCATCAAACGGAGTTCATTAAATCATTATCAGGCCATTATAAAAGTAATCTGTGTTTAAATACGACGCTACATCCGAATTATCTGAACTGTTAAATGTAAACGTAGGTAAAAGAAGGCCTAATACTTTTTAAAACTACAGGCTGTTGTTCTTACAAGTAGGCCACAAACTCATTCAGGTTTCCACACAACAAAAACAAACAAACAAACGACAAACATATGCACAATGATGTCGGAAAAGCAGCACCATCGTCTACAGTACCTGTTAGAACAGCAATGCTACACGGCTTTCTTTATTTGGGAAACTCCCACGCGTGCTCTTCTCGACATTGGATCCCACGGGCTGTGATTTAGAGCAAAAAGCTTAAATTCACCGTAGACCTCGAGTCTCCGAGGACAGCCGGCGTCACTCCACGAGTTCTATCCCTTCAAGAAAAGCCAACGCTTTGTTTCTAAGATTTTCAGTATAGTCTATTTAAAGGCGGACCTCAACATCTGAACATCTGTTCAATTCACGTGACTCTAAAATGCTAACATCTGTTCAAAATAAGTTTCATTCGTGTGCCTCTAACATCCATCTGCCAAATGCCTTACAAGTGGAAATGAACTCAAACTTTGGTCCAGTTTTCTCCTGAAGTTCACTGGGATCTGTATGACGTTTGTGTAAAAATGGGAAATGTTTACTACCATTTAAACCAATGTTAGAGCGATTAGAAAAGTTATAAATTATTCGTTAGAAACTCGACCTAATTTGTTTGTATGTCTCACGAGGGGATTTTTTTTTTTTTAAATAGGTTAACATTAGAGTTGCTCAGCATACAGGCCAGCTTCATCCACCCCACCTTCCCATGTCCTGCTGAAGGGAGCTTAAATTTCATAGACATCTGGGAATTCCGCACATGCCTCAAAACCCAATTACACACCTTCAAACGTGCACGTGCTTTTATTTCAAATATTCCATGATTCCAAAATGCTTTCCCAGACTTCATATAAAATCAAACGCAACTGACAGCACTACATATATGATTCAATGCCAAATACAAACCACAAACGTTGCAAACATATCCCACAGGCCTTAGCGAGACAAAACGCATTTTAGGCTTTTTATTCAGAATGAATAATTTGATTTTATTTAGTGAATTGGATGTACTTGAATCGCAATGCGCTTATTTTTATCAAATGAATGAAACTGAACAGAAAAAGAAACTAATGAGCAGCACTGTCATTTTTTCCCCTGCACACAGTATTTTTGGAGCGGCCTCTGGCCATACGTCCATTGCAATCCCTAGGGATTTGACCCTATGACGCACGTGTGTATTTGGGAAGCTCTAGCTGGATAAAAACGATGATATTTAGTGCAACTGTAAAAAAGACTTTCCAAAAATTTAGGGGTACATTCCATGAATACAAACCTATTTTCTAGTCACCTTCTCCTCCGTTTTCCCGCCTCTCAGATGAACTAACAAGACATGTGTTTGAATCTATACGTCCAAAATTCCAGCTTAGATGAATGTCAACCAACTAAATCGTAGAAGCCAGAATTAGCTAGACCTATCAAAATAAAACTCGATAATCCATCACAATTTTATGCAATCGATAATGCATTATTGTGATAATGCACCATTTTGTCTTATTTTCTACATTTTTTTTTCACACTGTGTTGTATGAATTGAAACTATATAATCTGTATTGTACTTTTAAAAATAGAGTCTTTTTTGACTAAAAGTAATAGAACAATGGCTTATGTTTTTTTTTTTTCCAACTTAACGTATTTTGTCTCTGATTTGCTGGCCTATGTCAGCCACCTTGTGTAATTATTTTTAGACATAGCTATTAAAAGAATTCGTGATGATAAGACTAAACGAATAACGTGTTTCATCATTTTTCCAAAACCGAACACACGAATAAAGTGAATGAATTTTGATTCTAGCGTGAAATATTTCTTAAACGTTCTTCATCTTTATTACAGAAATACACATTTATTTACAAAAGTAGCAAAAAATAAGAATGCATTTCGACACAGGATACATTTGCCTTCATTTTAAAAAAAATGTGTCATCAATAAATAAATAGAAACTCGTACTAAAACTTTGTATTTTGCACAGGATTCGAACTAGAGGCTTCATTCCCCATCTTCTCATCGACAGTCCTCGCGATGCAATTTCACTTTCTCCAAGAAAGCTATGCACAACTGAGTCTTAAAAAAATAAAATAAAAAAAAAAAACATGCATATGCACACATTTCCAACATTCGTCGTCAATAATAACACTCGCGAGGAAGTCCGTTTGCAACAATTCGCTGTCCGTGGCCTTCTCTCGATAATAGCCATGACCTCTGTTGGAACATTTGCAGTTTCCCCCAAGATTAAGAAGGAATCTAGCATTGTGTCGGCGTATTGGTCCTCGAGTTTTCCCAGCTCTTGGCTTTCACCTGCGAATAACAGCATGATTTAGGCGGGACATTATATTTACAGTAACCTATTTGTTTAAAAAAAATGTTATCCATTTTGGAAAATATGTGCTACAATAGGCCGTACTTATAGTAAACAATTCGGTTGCATTACATGCAACAGCCGTTTAACAACATCTCAACTTTTTTAGACTTACGCTATATTTTTGGACCAAACTTAATTGTTGATTTGGCGTTATTACTATATCTAAAGAGAGAGAGAGTGTGTAAAAATAAAGCCATGCTGATAGTAAACAAATCCAGGCGATCTGAAATACATGCAACAGCTGTTGGTTTTACAACTCGAGGCTGAACGTGTAGAATGAAGTAGTTGTTTACAATATTACATCATTAAAGACGAGGGATATTGTGAAAGCGTACCATGTGAAAACTAAAAAACTTTTCCCTGTACACTAGTGAGATGCAGACATGGACCAAGCGCCCTCCATCCTCCAAACCGAGAACGCGTAGCTCAAACGTTCGTGAGCAACATAACTACAACTTGCCATCTTGGAGTCCAGCTCGTCACTCTGTAGAACCTGACAGAGAAAATCGATGTACCTGGCGGCGAGTTTTAGCGTCTGTATTTTGCTCAGTTTATCGGAGGGTAAAGTGGGGATGATTTTGCGCAAAGCCGCGAACGCTTCGTTGAGCGACTGCGTCCTCTGTCGCTCGCGTACGTTCGCCATAACGCGCTGCGTCTGCAGCTCCTCAAAAGACTGAGGGCTGTTGCTGCTGTTGCTTGACTTTTTCCCCCTTTTCCCAAGGGTCGAGCTGTCGGAATCCTCCCCGTTTTTCCTGCTCGAGCGTCTTTTCCTTCCGGACCTCTTCGGTGGCCTGTCGGGCTCTCCGTCGCTGTTGCTGAGGCTGTCCGCGGGAGACACGGGGGAGCTGGAGGAGTCTCTCGCGGGCTCTTCGGGCATCTCGTTCAAGTCTGCTGAAAGCGCGTCCGAACAACGACGTTATTCCCTCATGAGGGTGAAATACAATTCCAAGTGTGCGTTTCTTATTCTGGAGCAAATAACTAGGTATCCGGAATTCCAAGCAACTTTGAGTTAGGTTGAAAGGAAAAAGTTGGGGAGCTCTTATAGTCTGCTAAAGTGTTTGTGAGAAGAGAGATGATTGGCCAAGAAGGCTTAAGACGTGAGAAGGAGGGTGGGGGAAACTTTTCTTTTAAACTCGAGATATTTTCCTTGACAAGTCTGACAGTTCTTTTGTGAACAGAAAAAAATAGCGATTGCATGCTCAACTAACTGAAAGGATTCGTTGTGCTTTCATTAGATTTTAATGTAGAGTCAATACATTTTAGAATCAAGTCGGCATTTCCCGTGTAATTGGAACCTATTTAATTCGGTCATTTGTTATTTCATAGGCTATTTCATCACATGAACGTATTCTTTTAGAAGAAGGAGTCACAATAGTCACAGCAACAGTTCGTCTCTGCAACGAAAAAAAAAAAAAAAAACATACAAAAATTTCTAATTACACATGCCTGAAGACGTGTTTGAAGAAAAGTATAAACGCAACGCAATAACTAGGTCTGCCAGGTTCAGCTTGATTTGTGTTTAGAAATTAATTAGGAATTATAAACTTAGAAGCATGTCTGAAAATATCAGCTCTAATTCGAAACAATATTTTAGGATTCAAATAAGTGGTTTTCAGACTCTGTGTATATACGGTAATTTCCATGAATTATATATTACATAATCTATCTTGATTGTGACAGCCTTTCACTTGTGGAAGAACAATTTGAAACCCAAACCAAGACGTACAACCTAAACATGTCAAGCGTAAATGATCAGGATCTATATACTTTGAACACATCAATAAAATACTGTCCACTGTAACACTGCACAGATTTGTAATTTTATAGTTTTGTTTACATAAGCGTGAACTGATAAACGCTCTCCACCAGGGGTCGTGATATTCTGGTTGTAGTTACTAGAGTTACAAGTGCTTGAATTGAATTGGCAGTGAACTAGATCAGAATAAAAACACAAATTATCTTGAAATCCATAAAAACATTTACAGTTTACACTTTCACAGCTAACCTGTGAATAATTTAAATTCTCATATTTTAAAGGCAGAAATATCGTAAGACAAAGAAGAAACAAATTCTCTTGTCTCACATTTCCACCCTGTGATGCTTCATGTTCTGATCCAGGGACAACATTACAGAGTACAACACACTAGTATATCTGAAGGTCTTTCAGCAACTAGCAGATAACCCTAATAACACTTGGGCTGCAGCCCTACCAAGGGGACATAAATTATCTGGGTAATGTCCAATATTCACCTCTTGCATAATGTAAAGTTGTTGCACAATTTGTGCAGCTAGGGCGGGGGATTGATAAACATGTTAGGGGATTTTGGTTCGGCTCAGTCCAAAGTTTGTGTAGTCCTGTTTCTGCTCCTCGGGTCTCTTAAAAGACAAATCCTGGATTCGCATTATACATCTAACACCACACACGTGGCACATAATCGATTTCCCTGCGCGGGACTGCTGAGTGAGTGTGGATTTTGACTTGCACTAAGTATGTGATGATGATTCACGCTCTGACTCAAATATCGAGAAGTCCAAGAATCTGATATTTTACAGCTCCTCCCGCTGCACAGAGTGCAAGGACGAATCCAGCACTGTGCTAAAGCCAGAGCACATTATAGAGGGCTCCAATAACTGTGTTATCATGTATTAACGGCACTGTGAAAAGAACAGTCTTGTCTCTTTGGAACTTCACTCCCGTCAAGTGGTAAAACAAGCCAGCAACACTGTACTGTATGCCTGCATGTATTACTAGATTGACTATTCTCATATTCACTACTACCTCATCAGCAACTGTTATGGAAAGGGGAGTCAAAATGTTGAAGGCTTATTCTGCTCATGTTCTGTCTCATGATTTCCTAGCAAGTTGTTCTACCATCTTACATTGTAGGCTACTTTGAAGGACAAACAGACCTATAAATCATTTCTATGTGCAATATTCTGAGTAATAGACTGCTTAAAATAAGAGATGGATGAAAGGATGGGTTGATAGACAGACAGTCAGAGATGGATGGACAAACAGATGGACAGACAGATAAACAGAAATAGACAGACAGATAAATGTTCACTGAGCAGATAGACAGAAAGATGAACAGATGAATAGATGGACAGACAGAGAGACAAAGAGATGGATAGATGGACGGACAGATGAAGAAAGACAAATGGATGGACGGATGGATGGATGAATGGATGGACAGAGAGAGACGGATAGATAGGTGGACGGACAGATAGACATACAGAAAGATGGAAAGACAGATGGATGGATGGACAGACAGAGAGATGAATTGAGGGACAGACAGACAGAGAGCTAGATGGATGGATGGACAGAGAGACGGATGAAGGATGGAGAGACAGACAGAATTGTGAAAAGACAGATGGATGGATGGACAGACATAGACAGATGGATGGATGGATGGAAGGATGGATGGACAGAGAGATAGAGAGATGGATGTATGGACAGAGAGACAGATGATGGATGGAGAGACAGACGGAAGGGTGGACAGACGGATGGATGGACAGAGAGACGGATGAATAGAAGACAGACAGAGAGATGGATGGATAGATGGACAGACATAGAGAGAGACTAATGGATGGATGGACAGACAGATTGATGGATCAATGATGAATGGATGGATAGATGGATGGATAGACAGACAGAGAGTCAGACAGAGAGATGGACGGACAGACGGACAGAGAGAGATGGACAGATGGATGGATGGGTGGAAGGACAGACAGAAAGATAGATAGATAGACAGACAGACAGAGAGCCAGACGGTTAGACGGACAGACAGGCCAGACAGAGAGATGGACGGACAAGAGACAAAGAGATGGATAGATGGACGGACAGATAGACATACAGAGAGACAGATGGATGGATGGACAGACAGAGAGAGACAGATGGAGAGATGGATGAATGGACAGAGAGACAGATGGATGGATGAATGGACAGAGAGACAGATGGATAGACAGAAAGACAAATGGATGGACGGATGGATGGATGAATGGATGGACAGAGAGAGACGGATAGATAGGTGGACGGACAGATAGACATACAGAAAGATGGAAAGACAGATGGATGGATGGACAGACAGAGAGATGAATTGAGGGACAGACAGACAGAGAGCCAGATGGATGGATGGACAGAGAGACGGATGAAGGATGGAGAGACAGACAGAATTGTGAAAAGACAGATAGATGGATGGACAGACATAGACGGATGGATGGATGGATGGACAGAGAGATAGAGAGATGGATGTATGGACAGAGAGACAGATGATGGATGGAGAGACAGACGGAAGGGTGGACAGACAGATGGATGGACAGACGGATGGATGGATGGACAGAGAGACGGATGAATAGAAGACAGACAGAGAGATGGATGGATAGATGGACCGACATAGAGAGAGACTAATGGATGGATGGACAGACAGATTGATGGATCAATGATGGATGGATGGATAGATGGATGGATAGACAGACAGAGAGTCAGACAGAGAGATGGACGGACGGACGGACAGAGAGAGATGGACAGATGGATGGATGGGTGGAAGGACGGACAGAAAGATAGATAGATAGACAGAGAGACAGAGAGCCAGACGGTTAGACGGACAGACAGGCCAGACAGAGAGATGGACGGACGGACAGAGAAAGATGGACGGATGGATGGATGGGTGGATGGACGGACAGAAAGATAGATAGATAGACAGACAGACAGAGAGCCATATGGTTAGACTGACAGACAGGCCAAACAGAGAGATGGACGGACGGACGGAGAGAGATGGACGGATGGATGGATGGGTGGACAGACGGACAGAAAGATAGATAGACAGACAGACAAACGGATGGTTTACAGAGCAGATATTTACCACATGAGGATAGTGAGGTTTAAGAAATGAAAATTATAAACAAAGTCAGTGGGGGAAAACACTAATTTCCTCTCTTTAACATCTTTTCTTCAGGTACTGGAGAGCTGTTTGTTGGAGGGTTAGCAGATTATTCTCATTACATTAAGGCCCTCAAATGAACTAACATCATGATGAGAGGCAGACTCCAGACGTCGTATCGGCTCCTGATAGGACCTGTCTGGCCCACAAAAGGGAAAGGATATGAGTGAAGATTAGAGAGGTGAGGATGAATATACACAGATAGAGCCTGTCTGGATCTGAGGAATGGACTATGAATGAGTGCTTTCAGTGTGGACGGCTGTGCTGGTCTAGATGTGGCCGGATGAGCAGCAGAGAAGTGGCACATGGTGATTATAAGTGGCAGTCCTCTTGGTAGACTAATAAGATCTGAGCCAACCAAGCAAACATCACTTACTGAGAGAGTAGTTTAAAATATAATGCAGGACGCGAAATGTTCACAATGTCAGGATGAAAAAGAGGCCAAGAGTGAAAAGAAGCCAAAGTGTTTTTACCACAAAGCATTGTGGTAAAAGCACAGCTTTTGAATCACCAGTGGCACAACTAAAAACTAAAATTTTAAAATAGATGTACTGCAAAATAAAGGCAAGATGTCTTTCTAAATGTCCTTGTGAAATTCAAACGAACAAACACAGCACAGCCACTGTAGGTCAGTTTACAAGCTTTTAAGTGGCCTCTGTTAATTAATGAAGACCCTTGAACACAAGAGTTAAGCTGCCGATACTCTACAGATTTTTTTAAAACTCATTGGATCATTGTTTCTTTTCACACTGGAGTTGTTTTGGTTTGCACATTACACGATGGACTGGCACGCATTACACGGTACACGTTAAGACTGTAGATTGTCGCCAATGTCACTTAAAGTCAAAAGACATTCACACTGCAAGACTCTGAATCGCAGATAGGTCCAGGCATTTGGGATGCATTGACGCTTCTCTCAGATTGCTACCTTGTTAATTCACTCCTAGGATTACAGGCTTTTGTCTCCAGAAAACTGTTGATGAGGAAAAATCTGGCCTAAAATCACATAACTGGCATTACCGGTAGGAATCAGTCACACACAATACATGATTTTCAACTCGTCAACAGTTAATAGAAATCGGAGTCAAAAGCCGAAAATCAGAGGCAAGTATGTGCTTATTCACATGAGTGATGGTTGCTATTTAGCAGAGATATATTTAGCAGGTGAACTACCTATCCAGGTCCTGTGAAATGTATTATGACTAGAATGGACATCGGCGATGACAGACAGTTGTACATTGTAAAATGAAATCCGTAAAGTGTGCGGCATTGAAAGTTTTATTAATTTTAAGTTTTTCAATTATACTGAGTAGTTGTTTATAAACATGTTTATTAATGTGTAGTTGATGTCAGGCTATGCAAAAACATAGCAGAGCTTTTTTGTAATAAATGATATATTCATACAAGCATAATTTAGCATGACATGTATTGCACTGTAGATATATTGCATACACTGTTTACATAGTCAAGTCATTGAAAGTTATTTTTCTTTTTATCAGTGAGAAAGTTTAGCATTTATTTAATGAAATTTAAGTAAAACTGATTAATTTATACAATAAATCTGTTTGAGGCCCATGATCTGCTTTATGTTTTTAGATTAGACACTGTTCCATTGTTTTAATGTTCTTGGGGCCACTGAGTCGCTTCATACCAGTCCAAATCATTA
Source organism: Labeo rohita (assembly GCF_022985175.1). NCBI lineage: Eukaryota > Metazoa > Chordata > Actinopteri > Cypriniformes > Cyprinidae > Labeo > Labeo rohita. Next base: position 26,017,419 of record NC_066884.1, on the reverse strand, counting down.
CTCAGTATGTCATGCCAGACCACACACACACACATATACACAAACTGTGGTCTTTTAGTTTTAGAAGCGACAATGTTTTTTACTAAAGTAAATGGCAGCTTATCTGTAGCATAGTGAGAAGAATAGCAGATGCCAGTTATGTTGGCCAGTTCACTACATGATTCAGCATATAGTGCACTAGATAATGAAAATGAAGTATCCAGCTAAAAAAGTTGGTTCCTAAAAAATAATCAAATGGTCAGATTAGGATAATGTTCTGTGTTTGCTGGGTAGTCCTCAAATTCCATGTTTCGTATTTCAGAGAATGAACCAAATGTGTGACCCTGGACATAAGTCATAAGTAGCATGGGTATATTTGTAGCAATAGTCAACAATGCATTGTATGGGTCAAAATTATTGATTTTTCTTTTATGCCAGAAATCATTGGGATATTAAGTAAAGATCATGTTTTATTAAGATATTTTGTAAATTTCCTTCTTTTTTTGCACCCTCAGATTCCAGATTTTCAAATAGTTGTATCTCAGCCAAATATTGTCCTATCCTGATAAACCATACATCAATGGAAAGCTTATTTATCAGCTTTCAGATGATGTATAAATCTAAAAATTAAAATTTTTAAAAAAAAAAGACCCTTATGAGTGGTTTTGTGGTCCAGGGTCACATATAAAGTCTATAGGAGTATGCCAATTACATATTGCATGTAAACGTGAATTTAAAAAACCAATGGCTTTCCGTTGTTTCCTGTAAATGAATTACAATCCTTTCATGTTAGTTGTGATTCAAATAATTAGCTTAGCACATTAATTGTCAAATAATTACCTTAAAGGAACAGTTCAGCCAAAAATGAATATTCTGTCATTAATTACTCACCTTCATGTCGTTTCAGTCCTGTAAGACGTTCATTTATCGTCGGAACACAAATTAAAGGGGGTCATCGGATGCCCATTTTCCACAAGTTGATATGATTCTTTAGGGTCTTAATGAAAAGTCTATAACATGCTTTGGTTAAAATTTCTCAATGGTTTTTTACCTTAAATGTTAATGACCTCTGCCCGCCCCGCCCCTCTCTTCTCTCTGTGGAGTGACGAGCCTGTTTACTTCAGCTGCATTTAGCCGCATTAAGCCACAAAACTTGTTAACTAGCATGTTACTAGGAAAGGCGATTGCAAAGATTCATTAAAAAATCCTTATACTCACTTCTGCTGTAAGTGAAACTGGATCACAAATGATTCCCATGAACATAGAGGCATTTATGTAGATCTGGAGGTGCATTCCCTTCACAAACAAAAGTCATCCACTGCATCTTCAGCATCTCAGTTGTCAGGAGTAAATGACAACCACTATGTTCATTATTACATCCAACAACAGAACACCTCAATCGCTTAGGAGCCATTCTTGTCTATGTCCCTCTGGCTTTGAAACAATAGCGATTGGACTGTTACAGCTCATCAGGGGGGTCTAAGGTAAGATGGCCGTGTCAATCAATCTATTGTGGGAGCGGCCTCTGTCTGTGTGACATCACACAGACAAGATGCTGAGAAAGGCTTGATTTGAAAAAGGGGAAATTATTTTTACAGATTAAATTAATTAAATTAATAAAAAACACTAGGTGGATTTTTATCATTATAGGGTGTTTGTGTACACACACTGCCAACACACATTTCTGTTCAAACAACATGTAAAAGTGAAACTTGTATCCGATGACCCTTTTAAGATATTTTTGATGAAATCCTAGAGCTTTCTGACCCTGCATAGACAGCTATGCAACTGACATGTTCAAGGCCCAGAAAGGTAGTAAGGACATCGTTAAAATAATCAATGTGACATCAGTGGTTCAGCCTTAATTTTATGAAGCTACGAAAACACTGCGCAAAGAAAACATAAATAACGACTTTATTCAACAATTTCTTCTCTTCCATGTCAGTCTTTGACACGCATTCACAAGAGTATCGTGACACATGCATGTGGTGCTGCTGACGCAGGAGTCAGCGTTCTGAGGTAGAACATCCATCTCTCTTAGTTCATCGTCTGTATATTCTGGTTCAAATAAGTGAGGTTGGGCAAAAAATTGCAAGTCATCCACTCTGTCGAAATCTTCCGACATGTTTATGCAGACTGTTTTATGTACAACGTGCATCTTCTTCTGCTAAACAAGGCACAGCGCATCTGGGTTTTACATCAGAACGCCGGCTCCTGTGTCATGTACTCTTGTTAAACGTGCATCAAAGACTCAACACGGAAGAGACAAAATTGTAGAATATTAATTATTAATAAGAATATTAATAATATTAATAAGAAATTAATTTTGTAGCTTTATAAAATTACGTTTGAACCACTGATGTCACATGGACTATTTTAAAAACGTCCTTACTATGCTGTCTATGCAGGGTCAGAAAGTTCTCGGATTTCATGAAAAATACCTTAATTTGTGTTCCAAAGATGAACAAAGGTCTTACAGGTTTGGAGCATCATGCAGGTGAGTAATTAATGACAGAATTTTCATTTTTGGGTGAACCACTTGGTTGGAGGTTGTGACCATGTCACAAGGAAACAACTAGCAACCAACTAATTTCTCCAACTGTGGATTGTACTATGGTAGTTAAGCAGCCCTGGTCTGTATCTTTAAAGCATGCTATGAATCTTAGTTATCAGCATTCTTGACTATCTGTTTGAACTTGAGTTATATTACTGCATGCGTGTTTGTTGGTGTGTGTGTAGGATGACAGTTGGGGTCACCAAGAGTGCTACAGCTGTGTGTGGGGATGAATATGGGACGTTGGGGTAACAGGCAGAGGTTGGGGGTTGTAGGCTGAGGGAGCTCGAGCAGAGGAGGGGACGGGCGTCCCGTGCCAAAAACAACAGAGGAAGGGGACGGATGCTCCCGCTGGCTCTGCAGCCTGCACTCGAGGGAAGCTTAGCCGCAACGTCCTCCCACCAGCACTCCTAAACTCTGCAGCTGGGGGAAGAGAGGGAGCGATATAGAAAGAGAGAGATTGTGTTTAGGGGTCAAGCACTGGTTGTCTGAGGTATTAAAATTTGTGTGACCCTTTCGTTTCAAGTGGGGTACTTAGAGCCACAGACGTCTGAATATTTTTCGTTTTGTCAGCTTTAAGGCCTCGCGTTACACCAGCGATAAATTCTTCGGAGGTTTTTATAAGCAGGAGATTTCCAAAAATGTGTGGGAGCAACAACAATATCTCTCCTCTTGTCTGCACCATCACAATTTTTCCATCACACCAACTGTTCAATGCACCTACAGGCGTAGTTTTCCCAGGAAACTACTCCTGCCTGTCAGTACACAATCACTGGCCTGCTAAACAATGTTTTTCTTGGAACGATCCGCAGACAGCCACAGTTTCTTTATTATGCACTGGCAGAAATGTGTGGTGAAAACTCACTTTATCCCAAAGAATAATCTGAATTCATGATATTGGGTTGAATATCATGTTACCTCTCTGAGCTTCTGGCTGCTTGTTTGTTTAACTTTAATGAAGTGACTTAACAGCACGACTATGAGGTTCCCATCTCAGCCAGTTTGAGCTGCTCGAGGGAGGGAGACAGACAGACGGACGGAGCGATGAAGACAGACAGTGTGAAAGGCAAAAAAGCAAAGAGTATGCGAGACGGGCAAACAGAGTTGGAGAACATCAAATAGCGTGAGAGTGAGACGAACAGCTTGAGAGATACAGACGGTGAGCGAGAGGAACAGGCAGGGTGAGAGAGAAAGTCCATGAGGAAAGAGGTGCAAAGTGAACAGTGAGAACTCCGCCACCCTTCAGCCCTTCCCTGCAGGACACTGAAAGCTACACCCCTCCTGAGTGATCTCCAGGCCACGGTTCCTGGAAAAGCCACTTTGAACTTATAGACGCTTTCTCCTGAGATATGTAGGGTTCCGCTGAGATGGGGCTCAATAAAAAGGGAGAGAATTTGAAATGCTACTACAGCCACTGTTGAAGAGCGCTGATGCACAGTGATATGTATACTTGAAGTAGGGCAGGAAAATCATCATGCACATGTCTATGGATTTGTATGGAAACCTGTTTCTTCCACTGAATAATAATTACTTTTTTTACTGACTCACAATAATGGCTTGTTTTCTTGGAAATGACCCTAATGAGCTTATGTCATGCAATTCTGAGAAATAATCAGAATTGCGAGTTGATATCAAACAATTCTGACTTTATAACTCACAATTGGGATTTTTCCCAGAATTATGTAAAAAAATCTGAATTGCGAGTTTATATCCCAAGTTTCTGATTATATAACTCGCAATTGCAAGTTTGTCACGCAATTCTGAGAAATAATCAGAATTGAGTTTATATCTCACAATTATGATTTTATAACTCGCAATTGTGCGTTTGTCTCACAATTTTTAGAAAAAAAGCAGAATTGTGAGTTTATATTTCAATTCTGACTTTATAACTCGCAAATGCGAGTTTGTCACGCAATTCTGAGGAAAAACATAGAATTGTGAGTTTATATCTCGCAATTCTGTCTTTATAACTCACAATTGCGAGTTTATATTATGCAGTTCTGGGAAAAAAATCAGAATTGCGAGTTTATATCTCACAATTCTGATTTTATAACTCACAATTGCGAGTTTATATTATACAGTTCTGAGAAATAATGAGAATTGTGAGCTTATATCTTAGTTCTGACTTTATAACTCACAACTGCGAGTTTATATCATGCAATTTTGATAAAATCAGAATTGTGAGTTTATATGTCGCATTTATGATTTTATAAGGTGCAATTGCGAGTTTGTCACGCAATTCTGAGAAAAAAAATAGAATTGAGTTTATATTTCACAATTCTGATTTTATAACAACTCGCAATGGCGAGTTTGTCACGCAATTCTGAAAAAAACGTGAGAATTGCAAATTGATATCTCACAATTCTGACTTTATAACTCTCAATTGCAAGTTTTTGTCACGCAATTCCACAGCTTTGGAAATACTGACTTTATTACTCAGAATTGTGAGATAAAAAGTCACAATTACCATTTTTTTTTTTTTTTTTTTTTACATTTTTTATTCAGTGGCGGAAACGGGCTTTCATAGGATTTGTAACCATAAATAGTAAAATAATTTAAACAAATGTACAAAACTTGCATTTTCTCTTTTGATTGATAGATTAGTTAACTTTGCTAATTAAAGTAAGGTGGTATTAATATGTTTTTAGAACCTTTTTACTTGCCACTGGACTTTGTGATGCCTTTGCCAGAAAACAATAAACAAGAAAAAAATGTATCGCTTAGAAACACTACAAATATTTTCATTCTTTGATAACTGTATATGTATGATTCAGGCTAGTTTATTGTTGTCTAAGTGAGTCATTCAGCCTCTCCCTAGTTCACCATTAAACACAAGCCCCTCGTGCACAGCGCTGAGAGTCAGTTGTATCCTGAACAGACAAACAGCGACCCTCCGTCACCTCCCTAATGTCCAGCAGATGGCTGTTATAGGCGTGAACTGCAGGTGCACATACAAATACCTGCTTTAACACACACACACACACACACATACACATATAGACAGAATCATGCACACATTTTTTGTACTTAAAGGAATAGTTCACCCAAAAATGAAAATTTGCAACTACTTGCCCTCAGGCCTTTCGAGATGTAGATGAGTTTGTTTCTACATGTGAACAGATTTGTATAAATTTATATTTAATTTATTTAGATGTATATTTAATGTAATAAATACGTAAATCAAGAGAAAAAAAAATGTTTAAAGGTACAGTTCACCCAAAAATGAAAATTACCCCATGATTTACTCACCCTGAAGCCATCCTAGGTCTATATCTTAGACCTAGACGACTTCTTTCAAAAAATGTCCTAGCTCTTGAAAGCTTTATAATGGCAGTGAATGGGTGTTGAGATTTTAAAGTCAATAAAGTGCATCCATCCATCATAAAAAGTGCTCCACACAGCTCCAGGGGGTTAAAAAAAGGTCATTTGAAGTAAAGCAATTCTAAAGAAAAAAATAGAATTGTGAGTTTATATCTCTCAATTCTGATTTTATAACTCGCAATTGCAAGTTTTTCACTGAATTTTGAGAAAAAAAAAACAGAAATGCGAGTTTATATCTCACAATTCTGATTTTATAACTCGCAATTGCGAGTTTATGTCACGCAGTTTTGATAAAATGAGAATTGTGAGTTTATGTGTCGCATT